>NC_134399.1:182274929-182514617 GCF_050003625.1 Haematobia irritans
TGAAATTTTTATATGAAAAACTTGTTTTGCTCGTATCTCCTAAACTATGCGTCCTAGAGCGAAAAGGAGCTTAATTCATGTCCACCCCCAAAAAATCGAAAACTCCATCAAAATCGTAAAAAAATTGAAATTTTTATATGAAAAACTTGTTTTGCTCATATCTCCTAAACTATGCGTCCTAGAGCGAAAAGGAGCTTAATTCATGACCACCCCCAAAAAATCGAAAATTACATCCAAATCCTGAAAAAATTGAAATTTTTATATGAAAAACTTGTTTTGCTCATATCTCCTAAACTATGCGTCCTAGAGCGAAAAGGAGCTTAATTCATGTCCACCCCCAAAAAACTGAAAATTCCATCTAAATCCTGAAAAAATTGAAATTTTTATATGAAAAACTTGTTTTGCTCATATCCCCTAAACTATGCGTCCTAGAGCAAAAAGGAGCTTAATTCATGTCCACCCCGAAAAACCCGAAAATTCCATCCAAATCCTGAAAAAATTGAAATTTTTATATGAAAAACTTGTTTTGCTCATATCTCCTCCTAGAGCGAAAAGGAGCTTAATTCATGACCACCCACAAAAAATCGAAAATTCCATCCAAATACTGAAAAAATTGAAATTTTTATATGAAAAACTTGTTTTGCTCATATCTCCTAAACTATGCGTCCTAGAGCGAAAAGGAGCTTAATTCATGACCACCCCCAAAAAACCGAAAATTCCATCCAAATACTGAAAAAATTAAATTTTTATATGAAAAACTTGTTTTGCTCATATCTCCTAAACTATGCGTCCTAGAGCGAAAAGGAGCTTAATTCATGACCACCCACAAAAAATCGAAAATTCCATCCAAATCCTGAAAAAATTTAAATTTTTATATGAAAAACTTGTTTTGCTCATACCTCCTAAACTATGCGTCCTAGAGCAAAAAGGAGCTTAATTCATGTCCACCCCCAAAAAACCGAAAATTCCATCCAAATCCTGAAAAATTTGAATTTTTTATATGAAAAATTTGTTTTGCTCATATGTCCTAAACTATGCGTCCTAGAGCGAAAAGGAGCTTAATTCATGTCCACCCCCAAAAAACTGAAAATTCCATCTAAATCCTGAAAAAATTGAAATTTTTATATGAAAAACTTGTTTTGCTCATATCTCCTAAACTATGCGTCCTAGAGCAAAAAGGAGCTTAATTCATGTCCACCCCGAAAAACCCGAAAATTCCATCCAAATCCTGAAAAAATTGAAATTTTTATATGAAAAACTTGTTTTGCTCATATATCCTAAACTATGCGTCCTAGAGCGAAAAGAAGCTTAATTCATGACCACCCACAAAAAATCGAAAATTCCATCCAAATACTGAAAAAATTGAAATCCTGAAAAAATTTAAATTTTTATATGAAAACTTGTTTTGCTCATATCTCCTAAACTATGCGTCCTAGAGCGAAAAGGAGCTTATTTCATGACCACCCCCAAAAAATCGAAAATTCCATCCAAATCCTGAAAAAATTTAAATTTTTATATGAAAAACTTGTTTTGCTCATATTTCCTAAACTATGCGTCCTAGAGCGAAAAGGAGCTTAATTCATGACCACCCACAAAAAATCGAAAATTCCATCCAAATCCTGAAAAAATTTAAATTTTTATATGAAAAACTTGTTTTGCTCATATCTCCTAAACTATGCGTCCTAGAGCGAAAAGGAGCTTAATTCATGTCCACCTCCAAAAAATCGAAAATTCCATCCAAATCCTGAAAAAATTTAAATTTTTATATGAAAAAATTGTTTTGCTCATATCTCCTAAACTATGCGTCCTAGAGCGAAAAGGAGCTTAATTCCTGTCCACCCCCAAAAATTCGAAAATTCCATCCAAATCCTGAAAAAATTAAAATTTTTATATGAAAAACTTGTTTTGCTCATATCTCCTAAACTATGCGTCCTAGAGCGAAAAGGAGCTTAATTCATGACCACCCACAAAAAATCGAAAATTCCATCCAAATCCTGAAAAAATTTAAATTTTTATATGAAAAACTTGTTTTGCTCATATCTCCTAAACTATGCGTCCTAGAGCGAAAAGGAGCTTAATTCATGTCCACCTCCAAAAAATCGAAAATTCCATCCAAATCCTGAAAAAATTTAAATTTTTATATGAAAAAATTGTTTTGCTCATATCTCCTAAACTATGCGTCCTAGAGCGAAAAGGAGCTTAATTCATGACCACCCCCAAAAAATCGAAAATTCCATCCAAATCCTGAAAAAATTTAAATTTTTATATGAAAAACTTGTTTTGCTTATATCTCCTAAACTATGCGTCCTAGAGCGAAAAGGAGCTTAATTCATGACCACCCCCAAAAAATCGAAAATTCCATCCAAATCCTGAAAAAATTTAAATTTTTATATGAAAACTTGTTTTGCTCATATCTCCTAAACTATGCGTCCTAGAGCGAAAAGGAGCTTAATTCATGTCCACCTCCAAAAAATCGAAAATTCCATCCAAATCCTGAAAAAATTGAAATTTTTATATGAAAAACTTGTTTTGCTCATATCTCCTAAACTATGCGTCCTAGAGCGAAAAGGAGCTTAATTCATGTCCACCCCCAAAAAATCGAAAATTCCATCAAAATCGTAAAAAAAATTGAAATTTTTATATGAAAAACTTGTTTTGCTCATATCTCCTAAACTATGCGTCCTAGAGCGAAAAGGAGCTTAATTCATGACCACCCACAAAAAATCGAAAATTCCATCCAAATCCTGAAAAAATTTAAATTTTTATATGAAAAACTTGTTTTGCTCATATCTCCTAAACTATGCGTCCTAGAGCGAAAAGGAGCTTAATTCATGTCCACCCCCAAAAAATCGAAAATTCCATCAAAATCGTAAAAAAATTGAAATTTTTATATGAAAAACTTGTTTTGCTCATATCTCCTAAACTATGCGTCCTAGAGCGAAAAGAAGCTTAATTCATGACCACCCCCAAAAAATTGAAAATTCCATCAAAATCGTAAAAACAATTGAAATTTTTATATGAAAAACTTGTTTTGCTCATATCTCCTAAACTATGCGTCCTAGAGCAAAAAGGAGCTTGATTCATGACCACCCCCAAAAAATCGAAAATTCCATCCAAATCCTGAAAAAATTTAAATTTTTATATGAAAAACTTGTTTTGCTTATATCTCCTAAACTATGCGTCCTAGAGCGAAAAGGAGCTTAATTCATGACCACCCCCAAAAAATCGAAAATTCCATCCAAATCCTGAAAAAATTTAAATTTTTATATGAAAACTTGTTTTGCTCATATCTCCTAAACTATGCGTCCTAGAGCGAAAAGGAGCTTAATTCATGTCCACCTCCAAAAAATCGAAAATTCCATCCAAATCCTGAAAAAATTGAAATTTTTATATGAAAAACTTGTTTTGCTCATATCTCCTAAACTATGCGTCCTAGAGCGAAAAGGAGCTTAATTCATGTCCACCCCCAAAAAATCGAAAATTCCATCAAAATCGTAAAAAAATTGAAATTTTTATATGAAAAACTTGTTTTGCTCATATCTCCTAAACTATGCGTCCTAGAGCGAAAAGGAGCTTAATTCATGTCCACCCCCAAAAAAATCGAAAATTCCATCCAAATCCTGAAAAAATTAAAATTTTTATATGAAAAACTTGTTTTGCTCATATCTCCTAAACTATGCGTCCTAGAGCGAAAAGGAGCTTAATTCATGACCACCCACAAAAAATCGAAAATTCCATCCAAATCCTGAAAAAATTTAAATTTTTATATGAAAAACTTGTTTTGCTCATATCTCCTAAACTATGCGTCCTAGAGCGAAAAGGAGCTTAATTCATGTCCACCCCCAAAAAATCGAAAATTCCATCAAAATCGTAAAAAAATTGAAATTTTTATATGAAAAACTTGTTTTGCTCATATCTCCTAAACTATGCGTCCTAGAGCGAAAAGAAGCTTAATTCATGACCACCCCCAAAAAATTGAAAATTCCAGCAAAATCGTAAAAACAATTGAAATTTTTATATGAAAAACTTGTTTTGCTCATATCTCCTAAACTATGCGTCCTAGAGCAAAAAGGAGCTTGATTCATGACCACCCCCAAAAAATCGAAAATTCCATCCAAATCCTGAAAAAATTTAAATTTTTATATGAAAAACTTGTTTTGCTCATATCTCCTAAACTATGCGTCCTAGAGCGAAAAGGAGCTTAATTCATGACCACCCCCAAAAAATCGAAAATTACATTCAAATCCTGAAAAAATTGAAATTTTTATATGAAAAACTTGTTTTGCTTATATCTCCTAAACTATGCGTCCTAGAGCGAAAAGGAGCTTAATTCATGACCACCCCCAAAAAATCGAAAATTCCATCCAAATCCTGAAAAAATTAAATTTTTATATGAAAAACTTGTTTTGCTCATATCTCCTAAACTATGCGTCCTAGAGCGAAAAGGAGCTTAATTCATGACCATCCCCAAAAAATCGAAAATTCCATCCAAATCCTGAAAAAATTGAAATTTTTATATGAAAAACTTGTTTTGCTCATATCTCCTAAACTATGCGTCCTAGAGCGAAAAGAAGCTTAATTCATGACCACCCCCAAAAAATTGAAAATTCCATCAAAATCGTAAAAACAATTGAAATTTTTATATGAAAAACTTGTTTTGCTCATATCTCCTAAACTATGCGTCCTAGAGCAAAAAGGAGCTTGATTCATGACCACCCCCAAAAAATCGAAAATTCCATCCAAATCCTGAAAAAATTTAAATTTTTATATGAAAAACTTGTTTTGCTCATATCTCCTAAACTATGCGTCCTAGAGCGAAAAGGAGCTTAATTCATGACCACCCCCAAAAAATCGAAAATTACATTCAAATCCTGAAAAAATTGAAATTTTTATATGAAAAACTTGTTTTGCTTATATCTCCTAAACTATGCGTCCTAGAGCGAAAAGGAGCTTAATTCATGACCACCCCCAAAAAATCGAAAATTCCATCCAAATCCTGCAAAAAATTAAATTTTTATATGAAAAACTTGTTTTGCTCATATCTCCTAAACTATGCGTCCTAGAGCGAAAAGGAGCTTAATTCATGACCACCCCCAAAAAATCGAAAATTCCATCCAAATCCTGAAAAAAATTAAATTTTTATACGAAAAACTTGTTTTGCTCATATCTCCTAAACTATGCGTCCTAGAGCGAAAAGGAGCTTAATTCATGACCACCCCCAAAAAATCGAAAATTCCATCCAAATCCTGAAAGAATTTAAATTTTTATATGAAAAACTTGTTTTGCTCATATCTCCTAAACTATGCGTCCTAGAGCGAAAAGGAGCTTAATTCATGACCACCCCCAAAAAATCGAAAATTACATCCAAATCCTGAAAAAATTGAAATTTTTATATGAAAAACTTGTTTTGCTCATATCTCCTAAACTATGCGTCCTAGAGCGAAAATGAGCTTAATTCATGACCACCCCCAAAAAATCGAAAATTACATTCAAATCCTGAAAAAATTGAAATTTTTATATGAAAAACTTGTTTTGCTTATATCTCCTAAACTATGCTTCCTAGAGCGAAAAGGAGCTTAATTCATGACCACCCCCAAAAAATCGAAAATTCCATCCAAATCCTGAAAAAAATTAAATTTTTATATGAAAAACTTGTTTTGCTCATATCTCCTAAACTATGCGTCCTAGAGCGAAAAGGAGCTTAATTCATGACCACCCCCAAAAAATCGAAAATTCCATCCAAATCCTGAAAAAATTGAAAATTTTATATGAAAAACTTGTTTTGCTCATATCTCCTAAACTATGCGTCCTAGAGCGAAAAGGAGCTTAATTCATGACCACCCCCAAAAAATCGAAAATTCCATCCAAATCCTGAAAAAAATTAAATTTTTATATGAAAAACTTGTTTTGCTCATATCTCCTAAACTATGCGTCCTAGAGCGAAAAGGAGCTTAATTCATGACCACCCCCAAAAAATCGAAAATTCCATCCAAATCCTGAAAAAATTAAAATTTTTCTATGAAAAACTTGTTTTGCTCATATCTCCTAAACTATGCGTCCTAGAGCGAAAAGGAGCTTAATTCATGACCACCCACAAAAAATCGAAAATTCCATCCAAATCCTGAAAAAATTTAAATTTTTATATGAAAAACTTGTTTTGCTCATATCTGTTAACTATGCGTCCTAGAGCGAAAAGGAGCTTAATTCATGTCCACCTCCAAAAAATCGAAAATTCCATCCAAATCCTGAAAAAATTTAAATTTTTATATGAAAAAATTGTTTTGCTCATATCTCCTAAACTATGCGTCCTAGAGCGAAAAGGAGCTTAATTCATGTCCACCCCCAAAAATTCGAAAATTCCATCCAAATCCTGAAAAAATTTAAATTTTTATATGAAAAACTTGTTTTGCTCATATCTCCTAAACTATGCGTCCTAGAGCGAAAAGGAGCTTAATTCATGACCACCCACAAAAAATCGAAAATTCCATCCAAATCCTGAAAAAATTTAAATTTTTATATGAAAAACTTGTTTTTCTCATATCTCCTAAACTATGCGTCCTAGAGCGAAAAGGAGCTTAATTCATGTCCACCCCCAAAAAACCGAAAATTCCATCCAAATCCTGAAAAAATTTAAATTTTTATATGAAAAACTTGTTTTGCTCATATCTCCTAAACTATGCGTCCTAGAGCGAAAAGGAGCTTAATTCATGACCACCCCAAAAAATCGAAAATTCCATCCAAATCCTGAAAAAATTTAAATTTTTATATGAAAAACTTGTTTTGCTTATATCTCCTAAACTATGCGTCCTAGAGCGAAAAGGAGCTTAATTCATGACCACCCCCAAAAAATCGAAAATTCCATCCAAATCCTGAAAAAATTTAAATTTTTATATGAAAACTTGTTTTGCTCATATCTCCTAAACTATGCGTCCTAGAGCGAAAAGGAGCTTAATTCATGTCCACCTCCAAAAAATCGAAAATTCCATCCAAATCCGGAAAAAATTGAAATTTTTATATGAAAAACTTGTTTTGCTCATATCTCCTAAACTATGCGTCCTAGAGCGAAAAGGAGCTTAATTCATGTCCACCCCCAAAAAATCGAAAATTCCATCAAAATCGTAAAAAAAATTGAAATTTTTATATGAAAAACTTGTTTTGCTCATATCTCCTAAACTATGCGTCCTAGAGCGAAAAGGAGCTTAATTCATGACCACCCCCAAAAAATCGAAAATTCCATCCAAATCCTGAAAAAATTAAAATTTTTATATGAAAAACTTGTTTTGCTCATATCTCCTAAACTATGCGTCCTAGAGCGAAAAGGAGCTTAATTCATGTCCACCTCCAAAAAATCGGAAATTCCATCCAAATCCTGAAAAAATTGAAATTTTTATATGAAAAACTTGTTTTGCTCATATCTCCTAAACTATGCGTCCTAGAGCGAAAAGGAGCTTAATTCATGTCCACCCCCAAAAAATCGAAAATTCCATCCAAATCCTGAAAAAATTTAAATTTTTATATGAAAAACTTGTTTTGCTCATATCTCCTAAACTATGCGTCCTAGAGCGAAAAGGAGCTTAATTCATGTCCACCCCCAAAAAATCGAAAATTCCATCAAAATCGTAAAAAAATTGAAATTTTTATATGAAAAACTTGTTTTGCTCATATCTCCTAAACTATGCGTCCTAGAGCGAAAAGGAGCTTAATTCATGTCCACCCCCAAAAAATCGAAAATTCCATCAAAATCGTAAAAAAATTGAAATTTTTATATGAAAAACTTGTTTTGCTCATATCTCCTAAACTATGCGTCCTAGAGCGAAAAGAAGCTTAATTCATGACCACCCCCAAAAAATTGAAAATTCCATCAAAATCGTAAAAACAATTGAAATTTTTATATGAAAAACTTGTTTTGCTCATATCTCCTAAACTATGCGTCCTAGAGCGAAAAGGAGCTTGATTCATGACCACCCCCAAAAAATCGAAAATTCCATCCAAATCCTGAAAAAATTTAAATTTTTATATGAAAAACTTGTTTTGCTCATATCTCCTAAACTATGCGTCCTAGAGCGAAAAGGAGCTTAATTCATGACCACCCCCAAAAAATCGAAAATTCCATCAAAATCGTAAAAAAAATTGAAATTTTTATATGAAAAACTTGTTTTGCTCATATCTCCTAAACTATGCGTCCTAGAGCGAAAAGGAGCTTAATTCATGACCACCCCCAAAAAATCGAAAATTCCATCCAAATCCTGAAAAAATTAAAATTTTTATATGAAAAACTTGTTTTGCTCATATCTCCTAAACTATGCGTCCTAGAGCGAAAAGGAGCTTAATTCATGTCCACCTCCAAAAAATCGAAAATTCCATCCAAATCCTGAAAAAATTGAAATTTTTATATGAAAAACTTGTTTTGCTCATATCTCCTAAACTATGCGTCCTAGAGCGAAAAGGAGCTTAATTCATGTCCACCCCCAAAAAATCGAAAATTCCATCAAAATCGTAAAAAAATTGAAATTTTTATTTGAAAAACTTGTTTTGCTCATATCTCCTAAACTATGCGTCCTAGAGCGAAAAGGAGCTTAATTCATGTCCACCCCCAAAAATCGAAAATTCCATCCAAATCCTGAAAAAATTAAAATTTTTATATGAAAAACTTGTTTTGCTCATATCTCCTAAACTATGCGTCCTAGAGCGAAAAGGAGCTTAATTCATGACCACCCACAAAAAATCGAAAATTCCATCCAAATCCTGAAAAAATTTAAATTTTTATATGAAAAACTTGTTTTGCTCATATCTCCTAAACTATGCGTCCTAGAGCGAAAAGGAGCTTAATTCATGTCCACCCCCAAAAAATCGAAAATTCCATCAAAATCGTAAAAAAATTGAAATTTTTATATGAAAAACTTGTTTTGCTCATATCTCCTAAACTATGCGTCCTAGAGCGAAAAGGAGCTTAATTCATGTCCACCCCCAAAAAATCGAAAATTCCATCAAAATCGTAAAAAAATTGAAATTTTTATATGAAAAACTTGTTTTGCTCATATCTCCTAAACTATGCGTCCTAGAGCGAAAAGAAGCTTAATTCATGACCACCCCCAAAAAATTGAAAATTCCATCAAAATCGTAAAAACAATTGAAATTTTTATATGAAAAACTTGTTTTGCTCATATCTCCTAAACTATGCGTCCTAGAGCGAAAAGGAGCTTGATTCATGACCACCCCCAAAAAATCGAAAATTCCATCCAAATCCTGAAAAAATTTAAATTTTTATATGAAAAACTTGTTTTGCTCATATCTCCTAAACTATGCGTCCTAGAGCGAAAAGGAGCTTAATTCATGACCACCCCCAAAAAATCGAAAATTACATTCAAATCCTGAAAAAATTGAAATTTTTATATGAAAAACTTGTTTTGCTTATATCTCCTAAACTATGCGTCCTAGAGCGAAAAGGAACTTAATTCATGACCACCCACCAAAAATCGAAAATTCCATCCAAATCCTGAAAAAATTTAAATTTTTATATGAAAACTTGTTTTGCTCATATCTCCTAAACTATGCGTCCTAGAGCGAAAAGGAGCTTATTTCATGACCACCCCCAAACAATCGAAAATTCCATCCAAATCCTGAAAAAATTTAAATTTTTATATGAAAAACTTGTTTTGCTCATATTTCCTAAACTATGCGTCCTAGAGCGAAAAGGAGCTTAATTCATGACCACCCACAAAAAATCGAAAATTCCATCCAAATCCTGAAAAAATTTAAATTTTTATATGAAAAACTTGTTTTGCTCATATCTCCCAAACTATGCGTCCTAGAGCGAAAAGGAGCTTAATTCATGTCCACCTCCAAAAAATCGAAAATTCCATCCAAATCCTGAAAAAATTTAAATTTTTATATGAAAAACTTGTTTTGCTCATATCTCCTAAACTATGCGTCCTAGGGCGAAAAGGAGCTTAATTCATGTCCACCCCCAAAAAGTCGAAAATTCCATCAAAATCGTAAAAAAAATGAAATTTTTATATGAAAAACTTGTTTTGCTCATATCTCCTAAACTATGCGTCCTAGAGCGAAAAGGAGCTTAATTCATGACCACCCCCAAAAAATCGAAAATTCCATCCAAATCCTGAAAAAATTAAAATTTTTCTATGAAAAACTTGTTTTGCTCATATCTCCTAAACTATGCGTCCTAGAGCGAAAAGGAGCTTAATTCATGACCACCCACAAAAAATCGAAAATTCCATCCAAATCCTGAAAAAATTTAAATTTTTATATGAAAAACTTGTTTTGCTCATATCTCCTAAACTATGCGTCCTAGAGCGAAAAGGAGCTTAATTCATGTCCACCCCCAAAAAACCGAAAATTCCATCCAAATCCTGAAAAAATTTAAATTTTTATATGAAAAACTTGTTTTGCTCATATCTCCTAAACTATGCGTCCTAGAGCGAAAAGGAGCTTAATTCATGACCACCCCAAAAAATCGAAAATTCCATCCAAATCCTGAAAAAATTTAAATTTTTATATGAAAAACTTGTTTTGCTTATATCTCCTAAACTATGCGTCCTAGAGCGAAAAGGAGCTTAATTCATGACCACCCCCAAAAAATCGAAAATTCCATCCAAATCCTGAAAAAATTTAAATTTTTATATGAAAACTTGTTTTGCTCATATCTCCTAAACTATGCGTCCTAGAGCGAAAAGGAGCTTAATTCATGTCCACCTCCAAAAAATCGAAAATTCCATCCAAATCCTGAAAAAATTGAAATTTTTATATGAAAAACTTGTTTTGCTCATATCTCCTAAACTATGCGTCCTAGAGCGAAAAGGAGCTTAATTCATGTCCACCCCCAAAAAATCGAAAATTCCATCAAAATCGTAAAAAAAATTGAAATTTTTATATGAAAAACTTGTTTTGCTCATTTCTCCTAAACTATGCGTCCTAGAGCGAAAAGGAGCTTAATTCATGACCACCCCCAAAAAATCGAAAATTCCATCCAAATCCTGAAAAAATTTAAATTTTTATATGAAAAACTTGTTTTGCTCATATCTCCTAAACTATGCGTCCTAGAGCGAAAAGGAGCTTAATTCATGTCCACCCCCAAAAAATCGAAAATTCCATCAAAATCGTAAAAAAATTGAAATTTTTATATGAAAAACTTGTTTTGCTCATATCTACTAAACTATTTAAATTTTTATATGAAAAACTTGTTTTGCTCATATCTCCTAAACTATGCGTCCTAGAGCGAAAAGGAGCTTAATTCATGACCACCCCCAAAAAATCGAAAATTACATCCAAATCCTGAAAAAATTGAAATTTTTATATGAAAAACTTGTTTTGCTTATATCTCCTAAACTATGCGTCCTAGAGCGAAAAGGAGCTTAATTCATGACCACCCCCAAAAAATCGAAAATTCCATCCAAATCCTGAAAAAATTTAAATTTTTATATGAAAACTTGTTTTGCTCATATCTCCTAAACTATGCGTCCTAGAGCGAAAAGGAGCTTAATTCATGTCCACCTCCAAAAAATCGAAAATTCCATCCCAATCCTGAAAAAATTGAAATTTTTATATGAAAAACTTGTTTTGCTCATATCTCCTAAACTATGCGTCCTAGAGCGAAAAGGAGCTTAATTCATGTCCACCCCCAAAAAATCGAAAATTCCATCAAAATCGTAAAAAAATTGAAATTTTTATATGAAAAACTTGTTTTGCTCATATCTCCTAAACTATGCGTCCTAGAGCGAAAAGGAGCTTAATTCATGTCCACCCCCAAAAAATCGAAAATTCCATCAAAATCGTAAAAAAATTGAAATTTTTATATGAAAAACTTGTTTTGCTCATATCTACTAAACTATGCGTCCTAGAGCGAAAAGAAGCTTAATTCATGACCACCCCCAAAAAATTGAAAATTCCATCAAAATCGTAAAAACAATTGAAATTTTTATATGAAAAACTTGTTTTGCTCATATCTCCTAAACTATGCGTCCTAGAGCAAAAAGGAGCTTGATTCATGACCACCCCCAAAAAATCGAAAATTCCATCCAAATCCTGAAAAAATTTAAATTTTTATATGAAAAACTTGTTTTGCTCATATCTCCTAAACTATGCGTCCTAGAGCGAAAAGGAGCTTAATTCATGACCACCCCCAAAAAATCGAAAATTACATCCAAATCCTGAAAAAATTGAAATTTTTATATGAAAAACTTGTTTTGCTTATATCTCCTAAACTATGCGTCCTAGAGCGAAAAGGAGCTTAATTCATGACCACCCCCAAAAAATCGAAAATTCCATCCAAATCCTGAAAAAATTTAAATTTTTATATGAAAACTTGTTTTGCTCATATCTCCTAAACTATGCGTCCTAGAGCGAAAAGGAGCTTAATTCATGTCCACCTCCAAAAAATCGAAAATTCCATCCAAATCCTGAAAAAATTGAAATTTTTATATGAAAAACTTGTTTTGCTCATATCTCCTAAACTATGCGTCCTAGAGCGAAAAGGAGCTTAATTCATGTCCACCCCCAAAAAATCGAAAATTCCATCAAAATCGTAAAAAAATTGAAATTTTTATATGAAAAACTTGTTTTGCTCATATCTCCTAAACTATGCGTCCTAGAGCGAAAAGGAGCTTAATTCATGACCACCCACAAAAAATCGAAAATTCCATCCAAATCCTGAAAAAATTTAAATTTTTATATGAAAAACTTGTTTTGCTCATATCTCCTAAACTATGCGTCCTAGAGCGAAAAGGAGCTTAATTCATGTCCACCCCCAAAAAATCGAAAATTCCATCAAAATCGTAAAAAAATTGAAATTTTTATATGAAAAACTTGTTTTGCTCATATCTCCTAAACTATGCGTCCTAGAGCGAAAAGAAGCTTAATTCATGACCACCCCCAAAAAATTGAAAATTCCATCAAAATCGTAAAAACAATTGAAATTTTTATATGAAAAACTTGTTTTGCTCATATCTCCTAAACTATGCGTCCTAGAGCAAAAAGGAGCTTGATTCATGACCACCCCCAAAAAATCGAAAATTCCATCCAAATCCTGAAAAAATTTAAATTTTTATATGAAAAACTTGTTTTGCTCATATCTCCTAAACTATGCGTCCTAGAGCGAAAAGGAGCTTAATTCATGACCACCCCCAAAAAACCGAAAATTACATTCAAATCCTGAAAAAATTGAAATTTTTATATGAAAAACTTGTTTTGCTTATATCTCCTAAACTATGCGTCCTAGAGCGAAAAGGAGCTTAATTCATGACCACCCCCAAAAAATCGAAAATTCCATCCAAATCCTGAAAAAAATTAAATTTTTATATGAAAAACTTGTTTTGCTCATATCTCCTAAACTATGCGTCCTAGAGCGAAAAGGAGCTTAATTCATGACCACCCCCAAAAAATCGAAAATTCCATCCAAATCCTGAAAAAATTGAAATTTTTATATGAAAAACTTGTTTTGCTCATATCTCCTAAACTATGCGTCCTAGAGCGAAAAGGAGCTTAATTCATGACCACCCCCAAAAAATCGAAAATTCATCCAAATCCTGAAAAAAAAAAATAAATTTTTATATGAAAAACTTGTTTTGCTCATATCTCCTAAACTATGCGTCCTAGAGCGAAAAGGAGCTTAATTCATGTCCACCCCCAAAAAACCGAAAATTCCATCCAAATCCTGCAAAATTTTAAATTTTTATATGAAAAACTTGTTTTGCTCATATCTCCTAAACTATGCGTCCTAAAGCGAAAAGGAGCTTAATTCATGACCACCCCCAAAAAATCGAAAATTACATCCAAATCCTGAAAAAATTGAAATTTTTATATGAAAAACTTGTTTTGCTCATATCTCCTAAACTATGCGTCCTAGAGCGAAAAGGAGCTTAATTCATGTCCACCCCCAAAAAATCGAAAATTCCATCAAAATCGTAAAAAAATTGAAATTTTTATATGAAAAACTTGTTTTGCTCATATCTCCTAAACTAGAGCGAAAAGGAGCTTAATTCATGACCACCCACAAAAAATCGAAAATTCCATCCAAATCCTGAAAAAATTTAAATTTTTATATGAAAAACTTGTTTTGCTCATATCTCCTAAACTATGCGTCCTAGAGCGAAAAGGAGCTTAATTCATGTCCACCCCCAAAAAACCGAAAATTCCATCCAAATCCTGAAAAAATTGAAATTTTTATATGAAAAACTTGTTTTGCTCATATCTCCTAAACTATGCGTCCTAGAGCGAAAAGGAGCTTAATTCATGTCCACCCCCAAAAAACCGAAAATTCCATCCAAATCCTGAAAAAATTGAAATTTTTATATGAAAAACTTGTTTTGCTCATATCTCCTAAACTATGCGTCCTAGAGCGAAAAGGAGCTTAATTCATGTCCACCTCCAAAAAATCGAAAATTCCATCCAAATCCTGAAAAAATTGAAATTTTTATATGAAAAACTTGTTTTGCTCATATCTCCTAAACTATGCGTCCTAGAGCGAAAAGAAGCTTAATTCATGACCACCCCCAAAAAATTGAAAATTCCATCAAAATCGTAAAAACAATTGAAATTTTTATATGAAAAACTTGTTTTGCTCATATCTCCTAAACTATGCGTCCTAGAGCAAAAAGGAGCTTGATTCATGACCACCCCCAAAAAATCGAAAATTCCATCCAAATCCTGAAAAAATTTAAATTTTTATATGAAAAACTTGTTTTGCTCATATCTCCTAAACTATGCGTCCTAGAGCGAAAAGGAGCTTAATTCATGACCACCCCCAAAAAATCGAAAATTACATTCAAATCCTGAAAAAATTGAAATTTTTATATGAAAAACTTGTTTTGCTTATATCTCCTAAACTATGCGTCCTAGAGCGAAAAGGAGCTTAATTCATGACCACCCCCAAAAAATCGAAAATTCCATCCAAATCCTGAAAAAAATTAAATTTTTATATGAAAAACTTGTTTTGCTCATATCTCCTAAACTATGCGTCCTAGAGCGAAAAGGAGCTTAATTCATGACCACCCCCAAAAAATCGAAAATTCCATCCAAATCCTGAAAAAATTGAAATTTTTATATGAAAAACTTGTTTTGCTCATATCTCCTAAACTATGCGTCCTAGAGCGAAAAGGAGCTTAATTCATGACCACCCCCAAAAAATCGAAAATTCATCCAAATCCTGAAAAAAAAAATAAATTTTTATATGAAAAACTTGTTTTGCTCATATCTCCTAAACTAGAGCGAAAAGGAGCTTAATTCATGACCACCCACAAAAAATCGAAAATTCCATCCAAATCCTGAAAAAATTTAAATTTTTATATGAAAAACTTGTTTTGCTCATATCTCCTAAACTATGCGTCCTAGAGCGAAAAGGAGCTTAATTCATGTCCACCCCCAAAAAACCGAAAATTCCATCCAAATCCTGAAAAAATTGAAATTTTTATATGAAAAACTTGTTTTGCTCATATCTCCTAAACTATGCGTCCTACAGCGAAAAGGAGCTTAATTCATGTCCACCTCCAAAAAATCGAAAATTCCATCCAAATCCTGAAAAAATTGAAATTTTTATATGAAAAACTTGTTTTGCTCATATCTCCTAAACTATGCGTCCTAGAGCGAAAAGGAGCTTAATTCATGTCCACCCCCAAAAAACCGAAATTCCATCCAAATCCTGAAAAAATTGAAATTTTTATATGAAAAACTTGTTTTGCTCATATCTCCTAAACTATGCGTCCTAGAGCGAAAAGGAGCTTAATTCATCTCCACCCCCAAAAAACCGAAAATTCCATCCAAATCCTGAAAAAATTGAAATTTTTATATGAAAAACTTGTTTTGCTCATATCTTATAAACTATGCGTCCTAGAGCGAAAAGGAGCTTAATTCATGTCCACCTCCAAAAAATCGAAAATTCCATCCAAATCCTGAAAAAATTTAAATTTTTATATGAAAAACTTGTTTTGCTCATATCTCCTAAACTATGCGTCCTAGAGCGAAAAGGAGCTTAATTCATGACCACCCCCCAAAAAATCGAAAATTCATCCAAATCCTGAAAAAATTGAAATTTTTATATGAAAAACTTGTTTTGCTCATATCTCCTAAACTATGCGCCCTAGAGCAAAAAGGAGCTTGATTCATGACCACCCCCAAAAAATCGAAAATTCCATCCAAATCCTGAAAAAATTTAAATTTTTATATGAAAAACTTGTTTTGCTCATATCTCCTAAACTATGCGTCCTAGAGCGAAAAGGAGCTTAATTCATGACCACCCCCAAAAAATCGAAAATTACATCCAAATCCTGAAAAAATTGAAATTTTTATATGAAAAACTTGTTTTGCTCATATCTCCTAAACTATGCGTCCTAGAGCGAAAAGGAGCTTAATTCATGTCCACCCCCAAAAAACCGAAAATTCCATCCAAATCCTGAAAAAATTGAAATTTATATATGAAAAACTTGTTTTGCTCATATCTCCTAAACTATGCGTCCTAGAGCAAAAAGGAGCTTAATTCATGTCCACCCCCAAAAAACCGAAAATTCCATCCAAATCCTGAAAAAATGAAATTTTTATATGAAAAACTTGTTTTGCTCATATCTCCTAAACTATGCGTCCTAGAGCGAAAAGAAGCTTAATTCATGACCACCCACAAAAAATCGAAAATTCCATCCAAATACTGAAAAAATTTAAATTTTTATATGAAAAACTTGTTTTGCTCATATCTCCTAAACTATGCGTCCTAGAGCGAAAAGGAGCTTAATTCATGACCACCCCCAAAAAATCGAAAATTCCATCCAAATCCTGAAAAAATTGAAATTTTTATATGAAAAACTTGTTTTGCTCATATCTCCTAAACTATGCGTCCTAGAGCGAAAAGGAGCTTAATTCATGTCCACCTCCAAAAAATCGAAAATTCCATCCAAATCCTGAAAAAATTGAAATTTTTATATGAAAAACTTGTTTTGCTCATATCTCCTAAACTATGCGTCCTAGAGCGAAAAGGAGCTTAATTCATGACCACCCCCAAAAAATCGAAAATTACATCCAAATCCTGAAAAAATTGAAATTTTTACATGAAAAACTTGTTTTGCTCATATCTCCTAAACTATGCGTCCTAGAGCGAAAAGGAGCTTAATTCATCTCCACCCCCAAAAAACCGAAAATTCCATCCAAATCCTGAAAAAATTGAAATTTTTATATGAAAAACTTGTTTTGCTCATATCTTATAAACTATGCGTCCTAGAGCGAAAAGGAGCTTAATTCATGTCCACCTCCAAAAAATCGAAAATTCCATCCAAATCCTGAAAAAATTTAAATTTTTATATGAAAAACTTGTTTTGCTCATATCTCCTAAACTATGCGTCCTAGAGCGAAAAGGAGCTTAATTCATGACCACCCCCCAAAAAATCGAAAATTCATCCAAATCCTGAAAAAATTGAAATTTTTATATGAAAAACTTGTTTTGCTCATATCTCCTAAACTATGCGTCCTAGAGCGAAAAGAAGCTTAATTCATGACCACCCCCAAAAAATCGAAAATTCCATCCAAATACTGAAAAAATTTAAATTTTTATATGAAAAACTTGTTTTGCTCATATCTCCTAAACTATGCGCCCTAGAGCAAAAAGGAGCTTGATTCATGACCACCCCCAAAAAATCGAAAATTCCATCCAAATCCTGAAAAAATTTAAATTTTTATATGAAAAACTTGTTTTGCTCATATCTCCTAAACTATGCGTCCTAGAGCGAAAAGGAGCTTAATTCATGACCACCCCCAAAAAATCGAAAATTACATCCAAATCCTGAAAAAATTGAAATTTTTATATGAAAAACTTGTTTTGCTCATATCTCCTAAACTATGCGTCCTAGAGAAAAAAGGAGCTTAATTTATGTCCACCCCCAAAAAACCGAAAATTCCATCCAAATCCTGAAAAAATTGAAATTTTTATATGAAAAACTTGTTTTGCTCATATCTCCTAAACTATGCGTCCTAGAGCGAAAAGGAGCTTAATTCATGACCACCCCCAAAAAATCGAAAATTCCATCCAAATCCTGAAAAAATTTAAATTTTTATATGAAAAACTTGTTTTGTTTATATCTCCTAAACTATGCGTCCTAGAGCGAAAAGGAGCTTAATTCATGACCACCCCCAAAAAATCGAAAATTCCATCCAAATCCTGAAAAAAATTAAATTTTTATATGAAAAACTTGTTTTGCTCATATCTCCTAAACTATGCGTCCTAGAGCGAAAAGGAGCTTAATTCATGACCACCCCCAAAAAATCGAAAATTCCATCCAAATCCTGAAAAAATTGAAATTTTTATATGAAAAACTTGTTTTGCTCATATCTCCTAAACTATGCGTCCTAGAGCGAAAAGGAGCTTAATTCATGACCACCCCCAAAAAGTCGAAAATTCATCCAAATCCTGAAAAAAAAAATAAATTTTTATATGAAAAACTTGTTTTGCTCATATCTCCTAAACTATGCGTCCTAGAGCGAAAAGGAGCTTAATTCATGTCCACCCCCAAAAAACCGAAAATTCCATCCAAATCCTGCAAAAATTTAAATTTTTATATGAAAAACTTGTTTTGCTCATATCTCCTAAACTATGCGTCCTAGAGCGAAAAGGAGCTTAATTCATGACCACCCCCAAAAAATCGAAAATTACATCCAAATCCTGAAAAAATTGAAATTTTTATATGAAAAACTTGTTTTGCTCATATCTCCTAAACTATGCGTCCTAGAGCGAAAAGGAGCTTAATTCATGTCCACCCCCAAAAAATCGAAAATTCCATCAAAATCGTAAAAAAATTGAAATTTTTATATGAAAAACTTGTTTTGCTCATATCTCCTAAACTAGAGCGAAAAGGAGCTTAATTCATGACCACCCACAAAAAATCGAAAATTCCATCCAAATCCTGAAAAAATTTAAATTTTTATATGAAAAACTTGTTTTGCTCATATCTCCTAAACTATGCGTCCTAGAGCGAAAAGGAGCTTAATTCATGACCACCCCCAAAAAATCGAAAATTACATCCAAATCCTGAAAAAATTGAAATTTTTATATGAAAAACTTGTTTTGCTCATATCTCCTAAACTATGCGTCCTAGAGCGAAAAGGAGCTTAATTCATGTCCACCCCCAAAAAACCGAAAATTCCATCCAAATCCTGAAAAAATTTAAATTTTTATATGAAAAACTTGTTTTGCTCATATCTCCTAAACTATGCGTCCTAGAGCGAAAAGGAGCTTAATTCATGTCCACCCCCAAAAAACCGAAAATTCCATCCAAATCCTGAAAAAATGAAATTTTTATATGAAAAACTTGTTTTGCTCATATCTCCTAAACTATGCGTCCTAGAGCGAAAAGGAGCTTAATTCATGACCACCCCCAAAAAATCGAAAATTCCATCCAAATCCTGAAAAAATTGAAATTTTTATATGAAAAACTTGTTTTGCTCATATCTCCTAAACTATGCGTCCTAGAGCGAAAAGGAGCTTAATTCATGTCCACCTCCAAAAAATCGAAAAATCCATCCAAATCCTGAAAAAATTGAAATTTTTATATGAAAAACTTGTTTTGCTCATATCTCCTAAACTATGCGTCCTAGAGCGATAAGGAGCTTAATTCATGACCACCCCCAAAAAATCGAAAATTACATCCAAATCCTGAAAAAATTGAAATTTTTATATGAAAAACTTGTTTTGCTCATATCTCCTAAACTATGCGTCCTAGAGCGAAAAGGAGCTTAATTCATCTCCACCCCCAAAAAACCGAAAATTCCATCCAAATCCTGAAAAAATTGAAATTTTTATATGAAAAACTTGTTTTGCTCATATCTTATAAACTATGCGTCCTAGAGCGAAAAGGAGCTTAATTCATGTCCACCTCCAAAAAATCGAAAATTCCATCCAAATCCTGAAAAAATTTAAATTTTTATATGAAAAACTTGTTTTGCTCATATCTCCTAAACTATGCGTCCTAGAGCGAAAAGGAGCTTAATTCATGACCACCCCCCAAAAAATCGAAAATTCATCCAAATCCTGAAAAAATTTAAATTTTTATATGAAAAACTTGTTTTGCTCATATCTCCTAAACTATGCGTCCTAGAGCGAAAAGAAGCTTAATTCATGACCACCCCCAAAAAATTGAAAATTCCATCAAAATCGTAAAAAAATTGAAATTTTTATATGAAAAACTTGTTTTGCTCATATCTCCTAAACTATGCGCCCTAGAGCAAAAAGGAGCTTGATTCATGACCACCCCCAAAAAATCGAAAATTCCATCCAAATCCTGAAAAAATTTAAATTTTTATATGAAAAACTTGTTTTGCTCATATCTCCTAAACTATGCGTCCTAGAGCGAAAAGGAGCTTAATTCATGACCACCCCCAAAAAATCGAAAATTACATCCAAATCCTGAAAAAATTGAAATTTTTATATGAAAAACTTGTTTTGCTCATATCTCCTAAACTATGCGTCCTAGAGCGAAAAGAAGCTTAATTCATGACCACCCACAAAAAATCGAAAATTCCATCCAAATACTGAAAAAATTTAAATTTTTATATGAAAAACTTGTTTTGCTCATATCTCCTAAACTATGCGTCCTAGAGCGAAAAGGAGCTTAATTCATGACCACCCCCAAAAAATCGAAAATTCCATCCAAATACTGAAAAAATTTAAATTTTTATATGAAAAACTTGTTTTGCTCATATCTCCTAAACTATGCGTCCTAGAGCGAAAAGGAGCTTAATTCATGACTACCCCCAAAAAATCGAAAATTCCATCCAAATACTGAAAAAATTTAAATTTTTATATGAAAAACTTATTTTGCTCATATCTCCTAAACTATGCGTCCTAGAGCAAAAAGGAGCTTAATTCATGCCCACCCCCAAAAAACCGAAAATTCCATCCAAATCCTGAAAAAATTGAATTTTTTATATGAAAAATTTGTTTTGCTCATATCTCCTAAACTATGCGTCCTAGAGCGAAAAGAAGCTTAATTCATGACCACCCACAAAAAATCGAAAATTCCATCCAAATCCTGAAAAAATTGAAATTTTTATATGAAAAACTTGTTTTGCTCATATCTCCTAAACTATGCGTCCTAGAGCGAAAAGGAGCTTAATTCATGACCACCCCCAAAAAATCGAAAATTCCATCCAAATACTGAAAAAATTTAAATTTTTATATGAAAAACTTGTTTTGCTCATATCTCCTAAACTATGCGTCCTAGAGCGAAAAGGAACTTAATTCATGACCACCCACCAAAAATCGAAAATTCCGTCCAAATCCTGAAAAAATTTAAATTTTTATATGAAAACTTGTTTTGCTCATATCTCCTAAACTATGCGTCCTAGAGCGAAAAGGAGCTTATTTCATGACCACCCACAAAAAATCGAAAATTCCATCCAAATCCTGAAAAAATTTAAATTTTTATATGAAAAACTTGTTTTGCTCATATCTCCTAAACTATGCGTCCTAGAGCGAAAAGGAGCTTAATTCATGACCACCCACAAAAAATCGAAAATTCCATCCAAATCCTGAAAAAATTTAAATTTTTATATGAAAAACTTGTTTTGCTCATATCTCCTAAACTATGCGTCCTAGAGCGAAAAGGAGCTTAATTCATGACCACCCCCAAAAAATCGAAAATTCCATCCAAATCCTGAAAAAATTGAAATTTTTATATGAAAAACTTGTTTTGTTCATATCTCCTAAACTATGCGTCCTAGAGCGAAAAGGAGCTTAATTCATGACTACCCCCAAAAAATCGAAAATTCCATCCAAATACTGAAAAAATTTAAATTTTTATATGAAAAACTTGTTTTGCTCATATCTCCTAAACTATGCGTCCTAGAGCAAAAAGGAGCTTAATTCATGTCCACCCCCAAAAAACCGAAAATTCCATCCAAATCCTGAAAAAATTGAATTTTTTATATGAAAAATTTGTTTTGCTCATATCTCCTAAACTATGCGTCCTAGAGCGAAAAGAAGCTTAATTCATGACCACCCACAAAAAATCGAAAATTCCATCCAAATCCTGAAAAAATTGAAATTTTTATATGAAAAACTTGTTTTGCTCATATCTCCTAAACTATGCGTCCTAGAGCGAAAAGGAGCTTAATTCATGACCACCCCCAAAAAATCGAAAATTCCATCCAAATACTGAAAAAATTTAAATTTTTATATGAAAAACTTGTTTTGCTCATATCTCCTAAACTATGCGTCCTAGAGCGAAAAGAAGCTTAATTCATGACCACCCACAAAAAATCGAAAATTCCATCCAAATCCTGAAAAAATTGAAATTTTTATATGAAAAACTTGTTTTGCTCATATCTCCTAAACTATGCGTCGTAGAGCGAAAAGGAGCTTAATTCATGTCCACCCCCAAAAAACCGAAAATTCCATCCAAATCCTGAAAAAATTTAAATTTTTATATGAAAAACTTGTTTTGCTCATATCTCCTAAACTAAGCGTCCTAGAGCGAAAAGGAGCTTAATTCATCTCCACCCCCAAAAAACCGAAAATTCCATCCAAATCCTGAAAAAATTGAAATTTTTATATGAAAAACTTGTTTTGCTCATATCTCCTAAACTATGCGTCCTAGAGCGAAAAGGAACTTAATTCATGTCCACCCCCAAAAAACCGAAAATTCCATCAAAATCGTAAAAAAATTGAAATTTTTATATGAAAAACTTGTTTTGCTCATATCTCCTAAACTATGCGTCCTAGAGCGAAAAGGAGCTTAATTCATGACCACCCACAAAAAATCGAAAATTCCATCCAAATCCTGAAAAAATTTAAATTTTTATATGAAAAACTTGTTTTCGAAAAAATCGAAAATTCCATCAAAATCGTAAAAAAATTGAAATTTTTATATAAAAAACTTGTTTTGCTCATATCTCCTAAACTATGCGTCCTAGAGCGAAAAGGAGCTTAATTCATGTCCACCTCCAAAAAATCGAAAATTCCATCAAAATCGTAAAAAAATTGAAATTTTTATATGAAAAACTTGTTTTGCTCATATCTCCTAAACTAGAGCGAAAAGGAGCTTAATTCATGACCACCCACAAAAAATCGAAAATTCCATCCAAATCCTGAAAAAATTGAAATTTTTATATGAAAAACTTGTTTTGCTCATATCTCCTAAACTATGCGTCCTAGAGCGAAAAGGAGCTTAATTCATGTCCACCTCCAAAAAATCGAAAATTCCATCCAAATCCTGAAAAAAATTGAAATTTTTATATGAAAAACTTGTTTTGCTCATATCTCCTAAACTATGCGTCCTAGAGCGAAAAGGAGCTTAATTCATGACCACCCCCAAAAAATCGAAAATTACATCCAAATCCTGAAAAAATTGAAATTTTTATATGAAAAACTTGTTTTGCTCATATCTCCTAAACTATGCGTCCTAGAGCGAAAAGGAGCTTAATTCATCTCCACCCCCAAAAAACCGAAAATTCCATCCAAATCCTGAAAAAATTGAAATTTTTATATGAAAAACTTGTTTTGCTCATATCTTATAAACTATGCGTCCTAGAGCGAAAAGGAGCTTAATTCATGTCCACCTCCAAAAAATCGAAAATTCCATCCAAATCCTGAAAAAATTTAAATTTTTATATGAAAAACTTGTTTTGCTCATATCTCCTAAACTATGCGTCCTAGAGCGAAAAGGAGCTTAATTCATGACCACCCCCCAAAAAATCGAAAATTCATCCAAATCCTGAAAAAATTGAAATTTTTATATGAAAAACTTGTTTTGCTCATATCTCCTAAACTATGCGTCCTAGAGCGAAAAGAAGCTTAATTCATGACCACCCCCAAAAAATTGAAAATTCCATCAAAATCGTAAAAAAATTGAAATTTTTATATGAAAAACTTGTTTTGCTCATATCTCCTAAACTATGCGCCCTAGAGCAAAAAGGAGCTTGATTCATGACCACCCCCAAAAAATCGAAAATTTCATCCAAATCCTGAAAAAATTTAAATTTTTATATGAAAAACTTGTTTTGCTCATATCTCCTAAACTATGCGTCCTAGAGCGAAAAGGAGCTTAATTCATGACCACCCCCAAAAAATCGAAAATTACATCCAAATCCTGAAAAAATTGAAATTTTGATATGAAAAACTTGTTTTGCTCATATCTCCTAAACTATGCGTCCTAGAGCGAAAAGGAGCTTAATTCATGTCCACCCCAAAAAAACCGAAAATTCCATCCAAATCCTGAAAAAATTGAAATTTGTATATGAAAAACTTGTTTTGCTCATATCTCCTAAACTATGCGTCCTAGAGCAAAAAGGAGCTTAATTCATGTCCACCCCCAAAAAACCGAAAATTCCATCCAAATCCTGAAAAAATGAAATTTTTATATGAAAAACTTGTTTTGCTCATATCTCCTAAACTATGCGTCCTAGAGCGAAAAGAAGCTTAATTCATGACCACCCACAAAAAATCGAAAATTCCATCCAAATACTGAAAAAATTTAAATTTTTATATGAAAAACTTGTTTTGCTCATATCTCCTAAACTATGCGTCCTAGAGCGAAAAGGAGCTTAATTCATGACCACCCCCAAAAAATCGAAAATTCCATCCAAATACTGAAAAAATTTAAATTTTTATATGAAAAACTTGTTTTGCTCATATCTCCTAAACTATGCGTCCTAGAGCGAAGAGGAGCTTAATTCATGACTACCCCCAAAAAATCGAAAATTCCATCCAAATACTGAAAAAATTTAAATTTTTATATGAAAAACTTATTTTGCTCATATCTCCTAAACTATGCGTCCTAGAGCAAAAAGGAGCTTAATTCATGTCCACCTCCAAAAAACCGAAAATTCCATCCAAATCCTGAAAAAATTGAATTTTTTATATGAAAAATTTGTTTTGCTCATATCTCCTAAACCATGCGTCCTAGAGCGAAAAGAAGCTTAATTCATGACCACCCACAAAAAATCGAAAATTCCATCCAAATCCTGAAAAAATTGAAATTTATATAAGAAAAACTTGTTTTGCTCATATCTCCTAAACTATGCGTCCTAGAGCGAAAAGGAGCTTAATTCATGACCACCCCCAAAAAATCGAAAATTCCATCCAAATACTGAAAAAATTAAAATTTTTATATGAAAAACTTGTTTTGCTCATATATCCTAAACTATGCGTCCTAGAGCGAAAAGGAGCTTAATTCATGACTACCCCCAAAAAATCGAAAATTCCATCCAAATACTGAAAAAATTTAAATTTTTATATGAAAAACTTGTTTTGCTCATATCTCCTAAACTATGCGTCCTAGAGCAAAAAGGAGCTTAATTCATGTCCACCCCCAAAAAACCGAAAATTCCATCCAAATCCTGAAAAAATTGAATTTTTTATATGAAAAATTTGTTTTGCTCATATCTCCTAAACTATGCGTCCTAGAGCGAAAAGAAGCTTAATTCATGACCACCCACAAAAAATCGAAAATTCCATCCAAATCCTGAAAAAATTGAAATTTTTATATGAAAAACTTGTTTTGCTCATATCTCCTAAACTATGCGTCGTAGAGCGAAAAGGAGCTTAATTCATGTCCACCCCCAAAAAACCGAAAATTCCATCCAAATCCTGAAAAAATTTAAATTTTTGTATGAAAAACTTGTTTTGCTCATATCTCCTAAACTATGCGTCCTAGAGCGAAAAGGAGCTTAATTCATCTCCACCCCCAAAAAACCGAAAATTCCATCCAAATCCTGAAAAAATTGAAATTTTTATATGAAAAACTTGTTTTGCTCATATCTCCTAAACTATGCGTCCTAGAGCGAAAAGGAACTTAATTCATGTCCACCCCCAAAAAACCGAAAATTCCATCCAAATCCTGAAAAAATTTAACTTTTTATATGAAAAACTTGTTTTGCTCATATCTCCTAAACTATGCGTCCTAGAGCGAAAAGGAGCTTAATTCATGACCACCCACAAAAAATCGAAAATTCCATCCAAATCCTGAAAAAATTTAAATTTTTATATGAAAAACTTGTTTTCGAAAAAATCGAAAATTCCATCAAAATCGTAAAAAAATTGAAATTTTTATATGAAAAACTTGTTTTGCTCATATCTCCTAAACTATGCGTCCTAGAGCGAAAAGGAGCTTAATTCATGACCACCCCCAAAAAATCGAAAATTCCATCCAAATCCTGAAAAAATTAAAATTTTTATATGAAAAACTTGTTTTGCTCATATCTCCTAAACTATGCGTCCTAGAGCGAAAAGGAGCTTAATTCATGACCACCCACAAAAAATCGAAAATTCCAGCCAAATCCTGAAAAAATTTAAATTTTTATATGAAAAACTTGTTTTGCTCATATCTCCTAAACTATACGTCCTAGAGCGAAAAGGAGCTTAATTCATGTCCACCTCCAAAAAATCGAAAATTCCATCCAAATCCTGAAAAAATTGAAATTTTTATATGAAAAACTTGTTTTGCTCATATCTCCTAAACTATGCGTCCTAAAGCGAAAAGGAGCTTAATTCATGTCCACCCCCAAAAAATCGAAAATTCCATCAAAATCGTAAAAACATTGAAATTTTTATATGAAAAACTTGTTTTGCTCATATCTCCTAAACTATGCGTCCTAGAGCGAAAAGGAGCTTAATTCATTTCCACCCCCAAAAAATCGAAAATTCCATCAAAATCCTGGAAAAATTGAAATTTTTATATGAAAAACTTGTTTTGCTCATATCTCCTAAACTATGCGTCCTAGAGCGAAAAGGAGCTTAATTCATCTCCACCCCCAAAAAACCGAAAATTCCATCCAAATCCTGAAAAAATTGAAATTTTTATATGAAAAACTTGTTTTGCTCATATCTCCTAAACTATGCGTCCTAGAGCAAAAAGGAGCTTAATTTATGTCCACCCCCAAAAAACCGAAAATTCCATCCAAATCCTGAAAAAATTTAAATTTTTATATGAAAAACTTGTTTTGCTCATATCTCCTAAACTATGCGTCCTAGAGCGAAAAGGAGCTTAATTCATGTCCACCTCCAAAAAATCGAAAATTCCATCCAAATCCTGAAAAAATTGAAATTTTTATATGAAAAACTTGTTTTGCTCATATCTCCTAAACTATGCGTCCTAGAGCGAAAAGGAGCTTAATTCATGTCCACCCCCAAAAAATCGAAAATTCCATCAAAATCGTAAAAAAATTTAAATTTTTATATGAAAAACTTCTTTTGCTCATATCTCCTAAACTATGCGTCCTAGAGCGAAAAGGAGCTTAATTCATGACCAACCACAAAAAATCGAAAATTCCATCCAAATCCTGAAAAAATTTAAATTTTTATATGAAAAACTTGTTTTGCTCATATCTCCTAAACTATGCGTCCTAGAGCGAAAAGGAGCTTAATTCATGTCCACCTCCAAAAAATCGAAAATTCCATCCAAATCCTGAAAAAATTGAAATTTTTATATGAAAAACTTGTTTTGCTCATATCTCCTAAACTATGCGTCCTAGAGCGAAAAGGAGCTTCATTCATGTCCACCCCCAAAAAATCGAAAATTCCATCAAAATCGTAAAAAAATTGAAATTTTTATATGAAAAACTTGTTTTGCTCATATCTCCTAAACTATGCGTCCTAGAGCGAAAAGGAGCTTAATTCATGTCCACCCCCAAAAAACCGAAAATTCCATCCAAATCCTGGAAAAATTGAAATTTTTATATGAAAAACTTGTTTTGCTCATATCTCCTAAACTATGCGTCCTAGAGCGAAAAGGAGCTTAATTCATCTCCACTCCCAAAAAACCGAAAATTCCATCCAAATCCTGAAAAAATTGAAATTTTTATATGAAAAACTTGTTTTGCTCATATCTCCTAAACTATGCGTCCTAGAGCGAAAAGGAGCTTAATTCATGTCCACCTCCAAAAAATCGAAAATTCCATCCAAATCCTGAAAAAATATAAATTTTTATATGAAAAACTTGTTTTGCTCATATATCCTAAACTATGCGTCCTAGAGCGAAAAGGAGCTTAATTCATGACCACCCCCCAAAAAATCGAAAATTCATCCAAATCCTGAAAAAATTGAAATTTTTATATGAAAAACTTGTTTTGCTCATATCTCCTAAACTATGCGTCCTAGAGCGAAAAGAAGCTTAATTCATGACCACCCCCAAAAAATTGAAAATTCCATCAAAATCGTAAAAAAAATTGAAATTTTTATATGAAAAACTTGTTTTGCTCATATCTCCTAAACTATGCGTCCTAGAGCAAAAAGGAGCTTGATTCATGACCACCCCCAAAAAATCGAAAATTCCATCCAAATCCTGAAAAAATTTAAATTTTTATATGAAAAACTTGTTTTGCTCATATCTCCTAAACTATGCGTCCTAGAGCGAAAAGGAGCTTAATTCATGTCCACCCCCAAAAAATCGAAAATTCCATCAAAATCGTAAAAAAATTTAAATTTTTATATGAAAAACTTGTTTTGCTCATATCTCCTAAACTATGCGTCCTAGAGCGAAAAGCAGCTTAATTCATGACCAACCACAAAAAATCGAAAATTCCATCCAAATCCTGAAAAAATTTAAATTTTTATATGAAAAACTTGTTTTGCTCATATCTCCTAAACTATGCGTCCTAGAGCGAAAAGGAGCTTAATTCATGTCCACCTCCAAAAAATCGAAAATTCCATCCAAATCCTGAAAAAATTGAAATTTTTATATGAAAAACTTGTTTTGCTCATATCTCCTAAACTATGCGTCCTAGAGCGAAAAGGAGCTTAATTCATGTCCACCCCCAAAAAATCGAAAATTCCATCAAAATCGTAAAAAAATTGAAATTTTTATATGAAAAACTTGTTTTGCTCATATCTCCTAAACTATGCGTCCTAGAGCGAAAAGGAGCTTAATTCATGTCCACCCCCAAAAAACCGAAAATTCCATCCAAATCCTGGAAAAATTGAAATTTTTATATGAAAAACTTGTTTTGCTCATATCTCCTAAACTATGCGTCCTAGAGCGAAAAGGAGCTTAATTCATCTCCACCCCCAAAAAACCGAAAATTCCATCCAAATCCTGAAAAAATTGAAATTTTTATATGAAAAACTTGTTTTGCTCATATCTCCTAAACTATGCGTCCTAGAGCAAAAAGGAGCTTGATTCATGACCAACCCCAAAAAATCGAAAATTCCATCCAAATCCTGAAAAAATTTAAATTTTTATATGAAAAACTTGTTTTGCTCATATCTCCTAAACTATGCGTCCTAGAGCGAAAAGGAGCTTAATTCATGTCCACCCCCAAAAAATCGAAAATTCCATCAAAATCGTAAAAAAATTGAAATTTTTATATGAAAAACTTGTTTTGCTCATATCTCCTAAACTATGCGTCCTAGAGCGAAAATGAGCTTAATTCATGTCCACCCCCAAAAAACCGAAAATTCCATCCAAATCCTGGAAAAATTGAAATTTTTATATGAAAAACTTGTTTTGCTCATATCTCCTAAACTATGCGTCCTAGAGCGAAAAGGAGCTTAATTCATGTCCACCTCCAAAAAATCGAAAATTCCATCCAAATCCTGAAAAAATTTAAATTTTTATATGAAAAACTTGTTTTGCTCATATCTCCTAAACTATGCGTCCTAGAGCGAAAAGGAGCTTAATTCATGACCACCCCCAAAAAACCGAAAATTCCATCCAAATCCTGAAAAAATTTAAATTTTTATATGAAAAACTTGTTTTGCTCATATCTCCTAAACTATGCGTCCTAGAGCGAAAAGGACCTTAATTCATGACCACCCCCAAAAAATCGAAAATTACATCCAAATCCTGAAAAAATTGAAATTTTTATATGAAAAACTTGTTTTGCTCATATCTCCTAAACTATGCGTCCTAGAGCAAAAAGGAGCTTGATTCATGACCACCCCCAAAAAATCGAAAATTCCATCCAAATCCTGAAAAAATTTAAATTTTTATATGAAAAACTTGTTTTGCTCATATCTCCTAAACTATGCGTCCTAGAGCGAAAAGGACCTTAATTCATGACCACCCCCAAAAAATCGAAAATTACATCCAAATCCTGAAAAAATTGAAATTTTTATATGAAAAACTTGTTTTGCTCATATCTCCTAAACTATGCGTCCTAGAGCGAAAAGGAGCTTAATTCATGTCCACCCCCAAAAAACCGAAAATTCCATCCAAATCCTGAAAAAATTTAAATTTTTATATGAAAAACTTGTTTTGCTCATATCTCCTAAACTATGCGTCCTAGAGCAAAAAGGAGCTTAATTCATGTCCACCCCCAAAAAACCGAAAATTCCATCCAAATCCTGAAAAAATTGAAATTTTTATATGAAAAACTTGTTTTGCTCATATCTCCTAAACTATGCGTCCTAGAGCGAAAAGAAGCTTAATTCATGACCACCCACAAAAAATCGAAAATTCCATCCAAATACTGAAAAAATTTAAATTTTTATATGAAAAACTTGTTTTGCTCATATCTCCTAAACTATGCGTCCTAGAGCAAAAAGGAGCTTAATTCATGTCCACCCCCAAAAAACCGAAAATTCCATCCAAATCCTGAAAAAATTGAATTTTTTATATGAAAAATTTGTTTTGCTCATATCTCCTAAACTATGCGTCCTAGAGCGAAAAGAAGCTTAATTCATGACCACCCACAAAAAATCGAAAATTCCATCCAAATCCTGAAAAAATTTAAATTTTTATATGAAAAACTTGTTTTGCTCATATCTCCTAAACTATGCGTCCTAGAGCGAAAAGGAGCTTAATTCATGTCCACCTCCAAAAAATCGAAAATTCCATCCAAATCCTGAAAAAATTGAAATTTTTATATGAAAAACTTGTTTTGCTCATATCTCCTAAACTATGCGTCCTAGAGCGAAAAGGAGCTTAATTCATGTCCACCCCCAAAAAACCGAAAATTCCATCCAAATCCTGAAAAAATTGAAATTTTTATATGAAAAACTTGTTTTGCTCATATCTCCTAAACTATGCGTCCTAGAGCGAAAAGGAGCTTAATTCATGTCCACCCCCAAAAAACCGAAAATTCCATCCAAATCCTGAAAAAATTGAAATTTTTATATGAAAAACTTGTTTTGCTCATATCACCTAAACTATGCGTCCTAGAGCAAAAAGGAGCTTGATTCATGACCACCCCCAAAAAATCGAAAATTCCATCCAAATCCTGAAAAAATTGAAATTTTTATATGAAAAACTTGTTTTGCTCATATCTCCTAAACTATGCGTCCTAGAGCGAAAAGGAGCTTAATTCATCTCCACCCCCAAAACACCGAAAATTCCATCCAAATCCTGAAAAAATTGAAATTTTTATATGAAAAACTTGTTTTGCTCATATCTCCTAAACTATGCGTCGTAGAGCGAAAAGGAGCTTAATTCATGTCCACCCCCAAAAAATCGAAAATTCCATCAAAATCGTAAAAAAATTGAAATTTTTATATGAAAAACTTGTTTTGCTCATATCTCCTAAACTATGCGTCCTAGAGCGAAAAGGAGCTTAATTCATGTCCACCCCCAAAAAACCGAAAATTCCATCCAAATCCTGAAAAAATTGAAATTTTTATATGAAAAACTTGTTTTGCTCATATCTCCTAAACTATGCGTCCTAGAGCAAAAAGGAGCTTAATTCATGTCCACCCCCAAAAAACCGAAAATTCCATCCAAATCCTGAAAAAATTGAAATTTTTATATGAAAAACTTGTTTTGCTCATATCTCCTAAACTATGCGTCCTAGAGCGAAAAGAAGCTTAATTCATGACCACCCACAAAAAATCGAAAATTCCACCCAAATACTGAGAAAATTTAAATTTTTATATGAAAAACTTGTTTTGCTCATATCTCCTAAACTATGCGTCCTAGAGCAAAAAGGAGCTTAATTCATGTCCACCCCCAAAAAACCGAAATTTCCATCCAAATCCTGAAAAAATTGAATTTTTTATATGAAAAATTTGTTTTGCTCATATCTCCTAAACTATGCGTCCTAGAGCGAAAAGAAGCTTAATTCATGACCACCCACAAAAAATCGAAAATTCCATCCAAATCCTGAAAAAATTGAAATTTTTATATGAAAAACTTGTTTTGCTCATATCTCCTAAACTATGCGTCCTAGAGCGAAAAGAAGCTTAATTCATGACCACCCACCAAAAATCGAAAATTCCATCCAAATCCTGAAAAAATTGAAATTTGTATATGAAAAACATGTTTTGCTCATATCTCCTAAACTATGCGTCCTAGAGCGAAAAGAAGCTTAATTCATGACCACCCCCAAAAAATCGAAAATTCCATCAAAATCCTGAAAAAATTAAAATTTTTATATGAAAAACTTGTTTTGCTCATATCTCCTAAACTATGCATCCTAGAGCAAACAGGAGCTTAATTCATGACCACCCCCAAAAAATCGAAAATTCCATCCATATCCTGAAAAAATTGAAATTTTTATATGAAAAACTTGTTTTGCTCATATCTCCTAAACTATGCGTCCTAGAGCGAAAAGGAGCTTAATTCATGACCACCCCCAAAAAATCGAAAATTCCATCCAAATCCTGAAAAAATTGAAATTTTTATATGAAAAACTTGTTTTGCTCATATCTCCTAAACTATGCGTCGTAGAGCGAAAAGGAGCTTAATTCATGCCCACCCCCAAAAAACCGAAAATTCCATCCAAATCCTGAAAAAATTGAAATTTTTATATGAAAAACTTGTTTTGCTCATATCTCCTAAACTATGCGTCCTAGAGCGAAAAGGAGCTTAATTCATGACTACCCCCAAAAAATCGAAAATTCCATCCAAATACTGAAAAAATTTAAATTTTTATATGAAAAACTTGTTTTGCTCATATCTCCTAAACTATGCGTCCTAGATCGAAAAGAAGCTTAATTCATGACCACCCACCAAAAATCGAAAATTCCATCCAAATCCTGAAAAAATTGAAATTTGTATATGAAAAACATGTTCTGCTCATATCTCCTAAACTATGCGTCCTAGAGCGAAAAGAAGCTTAATTCATGACCACCCCCAAAAAATCGAAAATTCCATCAAAATCCTGAAAAAATTAAAATTTTTATATGAAAAACTTGTTTTGCTCATATCTCCTAAACTATGCATCCTAGAGCAAACAGGAGCTTAATTCATGACCACCCCCAAAAAATCGAAAATTCCATCCAAATCCTGAAAAAATTTAAATTTTTATATGAAAAACTTGTTTTGCTCATATCTCCTAAACTATGCGTCCTAGAGCGAAAAGGAGCTTAATTCATGACCACCCCCAAAAAATCGAAAATTACATCCAAATCCTGAAAAAATTGAAATTTTTATATGAAAAACTTGTTTTGCTCATATCTCCTAAACTATGCGTCCTAGAGCGAAAAGGAGCTTAATTCATGTCCACCCCCAAAAAACCGAAAATTCCATCCAAATCCTGAAAAAATTGAAATTTTTATATGAAAAACTTGTTTTGCTCATATCTCCTAAACTATGCGTCCTAGAGCAAAAAGGAGCTTAATTCATGTCCACCCCCAAAAAACCGAAAATTCCATCCAAATCCTGAAAAAATTGAAATTTTTATATGAAAAACTTGTTTTGCTCATATCTCCTAAACTATGCGTCCTAGAGCGAAAAGAAGCTTAATTCATGACCACCCACAAAAAATCGAAAATTCCATCCAAATACTGAAAAAATTTAAATTTTTATATGAAAAACTTGTTTTGCTCATATCTCCTAAACTATGCGTCCTAGAGCAAAAAGGAGCTTAATTCATGTCCACCCCCAAAAAACCGAAAATTCCATCCAAATCCTGAAAAAATTGAATTTTTTATATGAAAAATTTGTTTTGCTCATATCTCCTAAACTATGCGTCCTAGAGCGAAAAGAAGCTTAATTCATGACCACCCACAAAAAATCGAAAATTCCATCCAAATCCTGAAAAAATTGAAATTTTTATATGAAAAACTTGTTTTGCTCATATCTCCTAAACTATGCGTCCTAGAGCGAAAAGGAGCTTAATTCATGACTACCCCCAAAAAATCGAAAATTCCATCCAAATACTGAAAAAATTTAAATTTTTATATGAAAAACTTGTTTTGCTCATATCTCCTAAACTATGCGTCCTAGATCGAAAAGAAGCTTAATTCATGACCACCCACCAAAAATCAAAATTCCATCCAAATCCTGAAAAAATTGAAATTTGTATATGAAAAACATGTTTTGCTCATATCTCCTAAACTATGCGTCCTAGAGCGAAAAGAAGCTTAATTCATGACCACCCCCAAAAAATCGAAAATTCCATCAAAATCCTGAAAAAATTAAAATTTTTATATGAAAAACTTGTTTTGCTCATATCTCCTAAACTATGCATCCTAGAGCAAACAGGAGCTTATTTCATGACCACCCCCAAAAAATCGAAAATTCCATCAAAATCCTGAAAAAATTAAAATTTTTATATGAAAAACTTGTTTTGCTCATATCTCCTAAACTATGCGTCCTAGAGCAAAAAGGAGCTTAATTCATGACCACCCCCAAAAAATTGAAAATTACATCCAAATCCTGAAAAAAATTAAATTTTTATATGAAAAACTTGTTTTGCTCATATCTCCTAAACTATGCGTCCTAGAGCGAAAAGGAGCTTAATTCATCTCCACCTCCAAAAAATCGAAAATTCCATCCAAATCCTGAAAAAATTTAAATTTTTATATGAAAAACTTGTTTTGCTCATATCTCCTAAACTGTGCGTCCTAGAGCGAAAAGGAGCTTAATTCATGTCCACCCCCAAAAAATCGAAAATTCCATCAAAATCGTAAAAAAATTGAAATTTTTATATGAAAAACTTGTTTTGCTCATATCTCCTAAACTATGCATCCTAGAGCAAAAAGGAGCTTAATTCATGACCACCCCCAAAAAATCGAAAATTCCATCCAAATCCTGAAAAAATTGAAATTTTTATATGAAAAACTTGTTTTGCTCATATCTCCTAAACTATGCGTCCTAGAGCAAAAAGGAGCTTAATTCATGACCACCCCCAAAAAATCGAAAATTCCATCCAAATCCTGAAAAAATTGAAATTTTTATATGAAAAACTTGTTTTGCTCATATCTCCTAAACTATGCGTCCTAGAGCGAAAAGGAGCTTAATTCATCTCCACCCCCAAAAAACAGAAAATTCCATCCAAATCCTGAAAAAAATGAAATTTTTATATGAAAAACTTGTTTTGCTCATATCTCCTAAACTATGCGTCCTAGAGCGAAAAGGAGCTTAATTCATGTCCATCCCCAAAAAACCGAAAATTCCATCCAAATCCTGAAAAAATTGAAATTTTTATATGAAAAACTTGTTTTGCTCATATCTCCTAAACTATGCGTCCTAGAGCAAAAAGGAGCTTAATTCATGACCACCCCCAAAAAATCGAAAATTCCATCCAAATCCTGAAAAAATTGAAATTTTTATATGAAAAACTTGTTTTGTTCATATCTCCTAAACTATGCGTCCTAGAGCGAAAAGGAGCTTAATTCATGACCACCCACAAAAAATCGAAAATTCATCCAAATCCTGAAAAAAATAAATTTTTATATGAAAAACTTGTTTTGCTCATATCTCCTAAACTATGCGTCCTAGAGCGAAAAGGAGCTTAATTCATGACCACCCCCAAAAAATCGAAAATTCCATCCAAATAGTGAAAAAATTAAAATTTTTATATGAAAAACTTGTTTTGCTCATATCTCCTAAACTATGCGTCCTAGATCGAAAAGAAGCTTAATTCATGACCACCCACCAAAAATCGAAAATTCCATCCAAATCCTGAAAAAATTGAAATTTTTATATGAAAAACTTGTTTTGCTCATATCTCCTAAACTATGCGTCCTAGAGCGAAAAGGAGCTTAATTCATGACCACCCCCAAAAAATCGAAAATTCCATCCAAATCCTGAAAAAATTTAAATTTTTATATGAAAAACTTGTTTTGCTTATATCTCCTAAACTATGCGTCCTAGAGCGAAAAGGAGCTTAATTCATGTCCACCCCCAAAAAACCGAAAATTCCATCCAAATCCTGAAAAAATTTAAATTTTTATATGAAAAACTTGTTTTGCTCATATCTCCTAAACTATGCGTCTTAGAGCGAAAAGGAGCTTAATTCATGACCACCCCCAAAAAATCGAAAATTCCATCCAAATCCTGAAAAAATTTAAATTTTTATATGAAAAACTTGTTTTGCTTATATCTACTAAACTATGCGTCCTAGAGCGAAAAGGAGCTTAATTCATGACCACCCACAAAAAATCGAAAATTCCATCCAAATCCTGAAAAAATTGAAATTTTTATATGAAAAACTTGTTTTGCTCATATCTCCTAAACTATGCGTCCTAGAGCGAAAAGGAGCTTAATTCATGTCCACCTCCAAAAAATCGAAAATTCCATCCAAATCCTGAAAAAATTTAAATTTTTATATGAAAAACTTGTTTTGCTCATATCTCCTAAACTATGCGTCCTAGAGCGAAGAGGAGCTTAATTATGACCACCCCCAAAAAATCGAAAATTCCATCCAAATCCTGAAAAAATTTAAATTTTTATATGAAAAACTTGTTTTGCTTATATCTCCTAAACTATGCGTCCTAGAGCGAAAAGGAGCTTAATTCATGTCCACCCCCAAAAAACCGAAAATTCCATCCAAATCCTGAAAAAATTGAATTTTTTATATGAAAAACTTGTTTTACTCATATCTACTAAACTATGCGTCTTAGAGCGAAAAGGAGCTTAATTCATCTCCACCCCCAAAAAACCGAAAATTCCATCCAAATCCTGAAAAAATTGAAATTTTTATATGAAAAACTTGTTTTGCTCATATCTCCTAAACTATGCGTCCTAGAGCGAAAAGGAGCTTAATTCATGTCCACCCCCAAAAAACCGAAAATTCCATCCAAATCCTGAAAAAATTGAAATTTTTATATGAAAAACTTGTTTTGCTCATATCTCCTAAACTATGCGTCCTAGAGCGAAAAGGAGCTTAATTCATGACCACCCCCAAAAAATCGAAAATTCCATCCAAATACTGAAAAAATTTAAATTTTTATATGAAAAACTTGTTTTGCTCATATCTCCTAAACTATGCGTCCTAGATCGAAAAGAAGCTTAATTCATGACCACCCACCAAAAATCGAAAATTCCATCCAAATCCTGAAAAAATTGAAATTTTTATATGAAAAACTTGTTTTGCTCATATCTCCTAAACTATGCGTCCTAGAGCGAAAAGAAGCTTAATTCATGCCCACCCCCAAAAAATCGAAAATTCCATCAAAATCGTAAAAAAATTGAAATTTTTATATGAAAAACTTGTTTTGCTCATATCTCCTAAACTATGCATCCTAGAGCAAAAAGGAGCTTAATTCATGACCACCCCCAAAAAATCGAAAATTCCATCCAAATCCTGAAAAAATTGAAATTTTTATATGAAAAACTTGTTTTGCTCATATCTCCTAAACTATGCGTCCTAGAGCAAAAAGGAGCTTAATTCATGACCACCCCCAAAAAATCGAAAATTCCATCCAAATCCTGAAAAAAATGAAATTTTTATATGAAAAACTTGTTTTGCTCATATCTCCTAAACTATGCGTCCTAGAGCGAAAAGGAGCTTAATTCATCTCCACCCCCAAAAAACCGAAAATTCCATCCAAATCCTGAAAAAAATGAAATTTTTATATGAAAAACTTGTTTTGCTCATATCTCCTAAACTATGCGTCCTAGAGCGAAAAGGAGCTTAATTCATGTCCATCCCCAAAAAATCGAAAATTCCATCCAAATCCTGAAAAAATTTAAATTTTTATATGAAAAACTTGTTTTGCTCATATCTCCTAAACTATGCGTCCTAGAGCAAAAAGGAGCTTAATTCATGACCACCCCCAAAAAATCGAAAATTCCATCCAAATCCTGAAAAAATTGAAATTTTTATATGAAAAACTTGTTTTGCTCATATCTCCTAAACTACGCGTCCTAGAGCGAAAAGGAGCTTAATTCATGACCACCCCCAAAAAATCTAAAATTCCATCCAAATCCTGAAAAAATTGAAATTTTTATATGAAAAACTTGTTTTGCTCATATCTCCTAAACTATGCGTCCTAGAGCGAAAAGGAGCTTAATTCATGACCACCCCCAAAAAATCGAAAATTCCATCCAAATCCTGAAAAAATTGAAATTTTTATATGAAAAACTTGTTTTGTTCATATCTCCTAAACTATGCGTCCTAGAGCGAAAAGGAGCTTAATTCATGACCACCCACAAAAAATCGAAAATTCATCCAAATCCTGAAAAAAATAAATTTTTATATGAAAAACTTGTTTTGCTCAATTGAAATTTTTATATGAAAAACTTGTTTTGCTCATATCTCCTAAACTATGCGTCCTAGAGCGAAAAGGAGCTTAATTCATGACCACCCCCAAAAAATCGAAAATTCCATCCAAATCCTGAAAAAATTTAAATTTTTATATGAAAAACTTGTTTTGCTTATATCTCCTAAACTATGCGTCCTAGAGCGAAAAGGAGCTTAATTCATGTCCACCCCCAAAAAATCGAAAATTCCATCCAAATCCTGAAAAAATTTAAATTTTTATATGAAAAACTTGTTTTGCTCATATCTCCTAAACTATGCGTCTTAAAGCGAAAAGGAGCTTAATTCATGACCACCCCCAAAAAATCGAAAATTCCATCCAAATCCTGAAAAATTTAAATTTTTATATGAAAAACTTGTTTTGCTTATATCTCCTAAACTATGCGTCCTAGAGCGAAAAGGAGCTTAATTCATGACCACCCACAAAAAATCGAAAATTCCATCCAAATCCTGAAAAAATTGAAATTTTTATATGAAAAACTTGTTTTGCTCATATCTCCTAAACTATGCGTCCTAGAGCGAAAAGGAGCTTAATTCATGTCCACCTCCAAAAAATCGAAAATTCCATCCAAATCCTGAAAAAATTTAAATTTTTATATGAAAAACTTGTTTTGCTCATATCTCTTAAACTATGCGTCCTAGAGCGAAGAGGAGCTTAATTATGACCACCCCCAAAAAATCGAAAATTCCATCCAAATCCTGAAAAAATTTAAATTTTTATATGAAAAACTTGTTTTGCTTATATCTCCTAAACTATGCGTCCTAGAGCGAAAAGGAGCTTAATTCATGTCCACCCCCAAAAAACCGAAAATTCCATCCAAATCCTGAAAAAATTGAATTTTTTATATGAAAAACTTGTTTTACTCATATCTACTAAACTATGCGTCTTAGAGCGAAAAGGAGCTTAATTCATCTCCACCCCCAAAAAACCGAAAATTCCATCCAAATCCTGAAAAAATTGAAATTTTTATATGAAAAACTTGTTTTGCTCATATCTCCTAAACTATGCGTCCTAGAGCGAAAAGGAGCTTAATTCATGTCCACCCCCAAAAAACCGAAAATTCCATCCAAATCCTGAAAAAATTGAAATTTTTATATGAAAAACTTGTTTTGCTCATATCTCCTAAACTATGCGTCCTAGAGCGAAAAGGAGCTTAATTCATGTCCAACCCCAAAAAACCGAAAATTCCATCCAAATCCTGAAAAAATTGAAATTTTTATATGAAAAACTTGTTTTGCTCATATCTCCTAAACTATGCGTCCTAGAGCGAAAAGGAGCTTAATTCATGACCACCCCCAAAAAATCGAAAATTCCATCCAAATACTGAAAAAATTTAAATTTTTATATGAAAAACTTGTTTTGCTCATATCTCCTAAACTATGCGTCCTAGATCGAAAAGAAGCTTAATTCATGACCACCCACCAAAAATCGAAAATTCCATCCAAATCCTGAAAAAATTGAAATTTTTATATGAAAAACTTGTTTTGCTCATATCTCCTAAACTATGCGTCCTAGAGCGAAAAGGAGCTTAATTCATGACCACCCCCAAAAAATCGAAAATTCCATCCAAATCCTGAAAAAATTTAAATTTTTATATGAAAAACTTGTTTTGCTTATATCTCCTAAACTATGCGTCCTAGAGCGAAAAGGAGCTTAATTCATGTCCACCCCCAAAAAACCGAAAATTCCATCCAAATCCTGAAAAAATTTAAATTTTTATATGAAAAACTTGTTTTGCTCATATCTCCTAAACTATGCGTCTTAGAGCGAAAAGGAGCTTAATTCATGACCACCCCCAAAAATTCGAAAATTCCATCCAAATCCTGAAAAAATTTAAATTTTTATATGAAAAACTTGTTTTGCTTATATCTCCTAAACTATGCGTCCTAGAGCGAAAAGGAGCTTAATTCATGACCACCCACAAAAAATCGAAAATTCCATCCAAATCCTGAAAAAATTGAAATTTTTATATGAAAAACTTGTTTTGCTCATATCTCCTAAACTATGCGTCCTAGAGCGAAAAGGAGCTTAATTCATGTCCACCTCCAAAAAATCGAAAATTCCATCCAAATCCTGAAAAAATTTAAATTTTTATATGAAAAACTTGTTTTGCTCATATCTCCTAAACTATGCGTCCTAGAGCGAAGAGGAGCTTAATTATGACCACCCCCAAAAAATCGAAAATTCCATCCAAATCCTGAAAAAATTTAAATTTTTATATGAAAAACTTGTTTTGCTTATATCTCCTAAACTATGCGTCCTAGAGCGAAAAGGAGCTTAATTCATGTCCACCCCCAAAAAACCGAAAATTCCATCCAAATCCTGAAAAAATTGAATTTTTTATATGAAAAACTTGTTTTACTCATATCTACTAAACTATGCGTCTTAGAGCGAAAAGGAGCTTAATTCATCTCCACCCCCAAAAAACCGAAAATTCCATCCAAATCCTGAAAAAATTGAAATTTTTATATGAAAAACTTGTTTTGCTCATATCTCCTAAACTATGCGTCCTAGAGCGAAAAGGAGCTTAATTCATGTCCACCCCCAAAAAACCGAAAATTCCATCCAAATCCTGAAAAAATTGAAATTTTTATATGAAAAACTTGTTTTGCTCATATCTCCTAAACTATGCGTCCTAGAGCGAAAAGGAGCTTAATTCATGTCCACCCCCAAAAAACCGAAAATTCCATCCAAATCCTGAAAAAATTGAAATTTTTATATGAAAAACTTGTTTTGCTCATATCTCCTAAACTATGCGTCCTAGAGCGAAAAGGAGCTTAATTCATGACCACCCCCAAAAAATCGAAAATTCCATCCAAATACTGAAAAAATTTAAATTTTTATATGAAAAACTTGTTTTGCTCATATCCCCTAAACTATGCGTCCTAGATCGAAAAGAAGCTTAATTCATGACCACCCACCAAAAATCGAAAATTCCATCCAAATCCTGAAAAAATTGAAATTTTTATATGAAAAACTTGTTTTGCTCATATCTCCTAAACTATGCGTCCTAGAGCGAAAAGGAGCTTAATTCATGACCACCCCCAAAAAATCGAAAATTCCATCCAAATCCTGAAAAAATTTAAATTTTTATATGAAAAACTTGTTTTGCTTATATCTCCTAAACTATGCGTCCTAGAGCGAAAAGGAGCTTAATTCATGACCACCCACAAAAAATCGAAAATTCCATCCAAATCCTGAAAAAATTGAAATTTTTATATGAAAAACTTGTTTTGCTCATATCTCCTAAACTATGCGTCCTAGAGCGAAAAGGAGCTTAATTCATGTCCACCTCCAAAAAATCGAAAATTCCATCCAAATCCTGAAAAAATTTAAATTTTTATATGAAAAACTTGTTTTGCTCATATCTCCTAAACTATGCGTCCTAGAGCGAAAAGGAGCTTAATTCATGTCCACCCCCAAAAAACCGAAAATTCCATCCAAATCCTGAAAAAATTGAAATTTTTATATGAAAAACTTGTTTTGCTCATATCTCCTAAACTATGCGTCCTAGAGCGAAAAGGAGCTTAATTCATCTCCACCCCCAAAAAACCGAAAATTCCATCCAAATCCTGAAAAAATTGAAATTTTTATATGAAAAACTTGTTTTGCTCATATCTCCTAAACTATGCGTCGTAGAGCGAAAAGGAGCTTAATTCATGTCCACCCCCAAAAAACCGAAAATTCCATCCAAATCCTGAAAAAATTGAAATTTTTATATGAAAAACTTGTTTTGCTCATATCTCCTAAACTATGCGTCCTAGAGCGAAAAGGAGCTTAATTCATGACCACCCCCAAAAAATCGAAAATTCCATCCAAATACTGAAAAAATTTAAATTTTTATATGAAAAACTTGTTTTGCTCATATCCCCTAAACTATGCGTCCTAGATCGAAAAGGAGCTTAATTCATGTCCACCCCCAAAAAACCGAAAATTCCATCCAAATCCTGAAAAAATTGAAATTTTTATATGAAAAACTTGTTTTGCTCATATCTACTAAACTATGCGTCTTAGAGCGAAAAGGAGCTTAATTCATCTCCACCCCCAAAAAACCGAAAATTCCATCCAAATCCTGAAAAAATTGAAATTTTTATATGAAAAACTTGTTTTGCTCATATCTCCTAAACTATGCGTCCTAGAGCGAAAAGGAGCTTAATTCATGACCACCCCCAAAAAATCGAAAATTCCATCCAAATCCTGAAAAAATTTAAATTTTTATATGAAAAACTTGTTTTGCTCATATCTCCTAAACTATGCATCCTAGAGCAAACAGGAGCTTAATTCATGACCACCCACAAAAAATCGAATATTCCATCCAAATCCTGAAAAAATTGAAATTTTTATATGAAAAACTTGTTTTGCTCATATCTCCTAAACTATGCGTCGTAGAGCGAAAAGGAGCTTAATTCATGTCCACCCCCAAAAAACCGAAAATTCCATCCAAATCCCGAAAAAATTGAAATTTTTATATGAAAAACTTGTTTTGCTCATATCTCCTAAACTATGCGTCCTAGAGCGAAAAGGAGCTTAATTCATGTCCACCCCCAAAAAACCGAAAATTCCATCCAAATCCTGAAAAAATTGAAATTTTTATATGAAAAACTTGTTTTGCTCATATCTCCTAAACTATGCGTCCTAGAGCGAAAAGGAGCTTAATTCATGTCCACCCCCAAAAAACCGAAAATTCCATCCAAATCCTGAAAAAATTGAAATTTTTATATGAAAAACTTGTTTTGCTCATATCTCCTAAACTATGCGTCCTAGAGCGAAAAGGAGCTTAATTCATCTCCACCCCCAAAAAACCGAAAATTCCATCCAAATCCTGAAAAAATTGAAATTTTTATATGAAAAACTTGTTTTGCTCATATCTCCTAAACTATGCGTCGTAGAGCGAAAAGGAGCTTAATTCATGTCCACCCCCAAAAAACCGAAAATTCCATCCAAATCCTGAAAAAATTGAAATTTTTATATGAAAAACTTGTTTTGCTCATATCTCCTAAACTATGCGTCCTAGAGCGAAAAGGAGCTTAATTCATGTCCACCCCCAAAAAACCGAAAATTCCATCCAAATCCTGAAAAAATTGAAATTTTTATATGAAAAACTTGTTTTGCTCATATCTCCTAAACTATGCGTCCTAGAGCGAAAAGGAGCTTAATTCATCTCCACCCCCAAAAAACCGAAAATTCCATCCAAATCCTGAAAAAATTGAAATTTTTATATGAAAAACTTGTTTTGCTCATATCTCCTAAACTATGCGTCGTAGAGCGAAAAGGAGCTTAATTCATGTCCACCCCCAAAAAACCGAAAATTCCATCCAAATCCTGAAAAAATTGAAATTTTTATATGAAAAACTTGTTTTGCTCATATCTCCTAAACTATGCGTCCTAGAGCGAAAAGGAGCTTAATTCATGACCACCCCCAAAAAATCGAAAATTCCATCCAAATCCTGAAAAAATTTAAATTTTTATATGAAAAACTTGTTTTGCTCATATCTCCTAAACTATGCGTCCTAGAGCGAAAAGGAGCTTAATTCATGTCCACCTCCAAAAAATCGAAAATTCCATCCAAATCCTGAAAAAAATTAAATTTTTATATGAAAAACTTGTTTTGCTCATATCTCCTAAACTGTGCGTCCTAGAGCGAAAAGGAGCTTAATTCATGTCCACCCCCAAAAAATCGAAAATTCCATCAAAATCGTAAAAAATTGAAATTTTTATATGAAAAACTTGTTTTGCTCATATCTCCTAAACTATGCGTCCTAGAGCGAAAAGGAGCTTAATTCATGACCACCCCCAAAAAATCGAAAATTCCATCCAAATCCTGAAAAAATTAAAATTTTTATATGAAAAACTTGTTTTGCTCATATCTCCTAAACTATGCGTCCTAGAGCGAAAAGGAGCTTAATTCATGACCACCCACAAAAAATCGAAAATTCCATCCAAATCCTGAAAAAATTTAAATTTTTATATGAAAAACTTGTTTTGCTCATATCTCCTAAACTATGCGTCCTAGAGCGAAAAGGAGCTTAATTCATGTCCACCTCCAAAAAATCGAAAATTCCATCCAAATCCTGAAAAAATTGAAATTTTTATATGAAAAACTTGTTTTGCTCATATCTCCTAAACTATGCGTCCTAGAGCGAAAAGGAACTTAATTCATGTCCACCCCCAAAAAATCGAAAATTCCATCAAAATCGTAAAAAAATTGAAATTTTTATATGAAAAACTTGTTTTGCTCATATCTCCTAAACTATGCGTCCTAGAGCGAAAAGGAGCTTAATTCATATCCACTTCGAAAAAATCGAAAATTCCATCCAAATCCTGAAAAAATTTAAATTTGTATATGAAAAACTTGTTTTGCTCATATCTCCTAAACTATGCGTCCTAGAGCGAAAAGGAGCTTAATTCATGTCCACCCCCAAAAAATCGAAAATTCCATCAAAATCGTAAAAAAATTTAAATTTTTATATGAAAAACTTGTTTTGCTCATATCTCCTAAACTATGCGTCCTAGAGCGAAAAGGAGCTTAATTCATGTCCACCCCCAAAAAAACCGAAAATTCCATCCAAATCCTGAAAAAATTGAAATTTTTATATGAAAAACTTGTTTTGCTCATATCTCCTAAACTATGCGTCCTAGAGCGAAAAGGAGTTTAATTCATCTCCACCCCCAAAAAACCGAAAATTCCATCCAAATCCTGAAAAAATTGAAATTTTTATATGAAAAACTTGTTTTGCTCATATCTCCTAAACTATGCGTCTTAGAGCGAAAATTAGCTTAATTCATGTCCACCTCCAAAAAATCGAAAATTCCATCCAAATCCTGAAAAAATTTAAATTTTTATATGAAAAACTTGTTTTGCTCATATCTCCTAAACTATGCGTCTTAGAGCGAAAAGGAGCTTAATTCATGTCCACCCCCAAAAAATCGTAAATTCCATCAAAATCGTAAAAAAATTGAAATTTTTATATGAAAAACTTGTTTTGCTCATATCTCCTAAACTATGCGTCCTAGAGCGAAAAGGAGCTTAATTCATGTCCACCCCCAAAAAACCGAAAATTCCATCCAAATCCTGAAAAAATTTAAATTTTTATATGAAAAACTTGTTTTGCTCATATCTCCTAAACTATGCGTCCTAGAGCGAAAAGGAGCTTAATTCATGTCCACCTCCAAAAAATCGAAAATTCCATCCAAATCCTGAAAAAATTTAAATTTTTATATGAAAAACTTGTTTTGCTCATATCTCCTAAACTATGCGTCCTAGAGCGAAAAGGAGCTTAATTCATGACCACCCCCCAAAAAATCGAAAATTCATCCAAATCCTGAAAAAATTGAAATTTTTATATGAAAAACTTGTTTTGCTCATATCTCCTAAACTATGCGTCCTAGACCAAAAAGGAGCTTGATTCATGACCACCCACAAAAAATCGAAAATTCCATCCAAATCCTGAAAAAATTGAAATTTTTATATGAAAAACTTGTTTTGCTCATATCTCCTAAACTATGCGTCCTAGAGCGAAAAGAAGCTTAATTCATGCCCACCCCCAAAAAATCGAAAATTCCATCAAAATCGTAAAAAAATTGAAATTTTTATATGAAAAACTTGTTTTGCTCATATCTCCTAAACTATGCATCCTAGGGCAAAAAGGAGCTTAATTCATGACCACCCCCAAAAAATCGAAATTTCCATCCAAATCCTGAAAAAATTGAAATTTTTATATGAAAAACTTGTTTTGTTCATATCTCCTAAACTATGCGTCCTAGAGCAAAAAGGAGCTTAATTCATGACCACCCCCAAAAAATCGAAAATTCCATCCAAATCCTGAAAAAATTGAAATTTTTATATGAAAAACTTGTTTTGCTCATATCTCCTAAACTATGCGTCGTAGAGCGAAAAGGAGCTTTATTCATGTCCACCCCCAAAAAACTGAAAATTCCATCCAAATCCCGAAAAAATTTAAATTTTTATATGAAAAACTTGTTTTGCTCATATCTCCTAAACTATGCGTCCTAGAGCGAAAAGGAGCTTAATTCATGTCCACCCCTAAAAAACCGAAAATTCCATCCAAATCCTGAAAAAATTGAAATTTTTATATGAAAAACTTGTTTTGCTCATATCTCCTAAACTATGCGTCCTAGAGCGAAAAGGAGCTTAATTCATGTCCACCCCCAAAAAACCGAAAATTCCATCCAAATCCTGAAAAAATTGAAATTTTTATATGAAAAACTTGTTTTGCTCATATCTCCTAAACTATGCGTCCTAGAGCGAAAAGGAGCTTAATTCATATCCACCCCTAAAAAACCGAAAATTCCATCCAAATCCTGAAAAAATTAAAATTTTTATATGAAAAACTTGTTTTGCTCATATCTCCTAAACTATGCGTCCTAGAGCGAAAAGGAGCTTAATTCATGTCCACCCCCAAAAAACCGAAAATTCCATCCAAATCCTGAAAAAATTGAAATTTTTATATGAAAAACTTGTTTTGCTCATATCTCCTAAACTATGCGTCCTAGAGCGAAAAGGAGCTTAATTCATGACCACCCCCAAAAAATCGAAAATTCCATCCAAATCCTGAAAAAAATTAAATTTTTATATGAAAAACTTGTTTTGCTTATATCTCCTAAACTATGCGTCCTAGAGCGAAAAGGAGCTTAATTCATGACCACCCCCAAAAAATCGAAAATTCCATCCAAATCCTGAAAAAAATTAAATTTTTATATGAAAAACTTGTTTTGCTCGTATCTCCTAAACTATGCGTCCTAGAGCGAAAAGGAGTTTAATTCATGACCACCCCCAAAAAATCGAAAATTCCATCCAAATCCTGAAAAAATTTAAATTTTTATATGAAAAACTTGTTTTGCTCATATCTCCTAAACTATGCGTCCTAGAGCGAAAAGGAGCTTAATTCATGACCACCCACAAAAAATCGAAAATTCCATCCAAATCCTGAAAAAATTTAAATTTTTATATGAAAAACTTGTTTTGCTCATATCTCCTAAACTATGCGTCCTAGAGCGAAAAGGAGCTTAATTCATGGCCACCCCCAAAAAATCGAAAATTCCATCCAAATCCTGAAAAAATTGAAATTTTTATATGAAAAACTTGTTTTGTTCATATCTCCTAAACTATGCGTCCTAGAGCGAAAAGGAGCTTAATTCATGACCACCCCCAAAAAATCGAAAATTCATCCAAATCCTGAAAAAAAAATAAATTTTTATATGAAAAACTTGTTTTTCTCATATCTCCTAAACTATGCGTCCTAGAGCGAAAAGGAGCTTAATTCATGACCACCCCCAAAAATTCGAAAATTCCATCCAAATACTGAAAAAATTTAAATTTTTATATGAAAAACTTGTTTTGCTCATATCTCCTAAACTATGCGTCCTAGATCGAAAAGAAGCCAAATCCTGAAAAAATTGAAATTTGTATATGAAAAACTTGTTTTGCTCATATCTCCTAAACTATGCGTCCTAGAGCGAAAAGAAGCTTAATTCATGCCCACCCCCAAAAAATCGAAAATTCCATCAAAATCGTAAAAAAATTGAAATTTTTATATGAAAAACTTGTTTTGCTCATATCTCCTAAACTATGCATCCTAGAGCAAAAAGGAGCTTAATTCATGACCACCCCCAAAAAATCGAAAATTCCATCCAAATCCTGAAAAAATTGAAATTTTTATATGAAAAACTTGTTTTGCTCATATCTCCTAAACTATGCGTCCTAGAGCAAAAAGGAGCTTAATTCATGACCACCCCCAAAAAATCGAAAATTACATCCAAATCCTGACAAAATTGAAATTTTTATATGAAAAACTTGTTTTGCTCATATCTCCTAAACTATGCGTCCTAGAGCGAAAAGGAGCTTAATTCATGACCACCCCCAAAAAATCGAAAATTCCATCCAAATCCTGTAAAAATTAAAATTTTTATATGAAAAACTTGTTTTGCTTATATCTCCTAAACTATGCGTCCTAGAGCAAAAAGGAGCTTAATTCATGTCCACCCCCAAAAAATCGAAAATTCCATCCAAATCCTGAAAAAATTGAAATTTTTATATGAAAAATTTGTTTTGCTCATATCTCCTAAACTATGCGTCCTAGAGCGAAAAGGAGCTTAATTCATGACCACCCACAAAAAATCGAAAATTCCATCCAAATCCTGAAAAAATTGAAATTTTTATATGAAAAACTTGTTTTGCTCATATGTCCTAAACTATGCGTCCTAGAGCGAAAAGGAGCTTAATTCATGACCACCCCCAAAAAATCGAAAATTCCATCCAAATCCTGAAAAATTTTAAATTTTTATATGAAAAACTTGTTTTGCTCATATCTCCTAAACTATGCGTCCTAGAGCGGAAAGGAGCTTAATTCATGACCACCCCAAAAAAATCGAAAATTCGATCCAAATCCTGAAAAAATTGAAATTTTTATATGAAAAACTTGTTTTGTTCATATCTCCTAAACTATGCGTCCTAGAGCGAAAAGGAGCTTAATTCATGTCCACCCCCAAAAAATCGAAAATTCCATCCAAATCCTGAAAAAATTTAAATTTTTATATGAAAAACTTGTTTTGCTCATATCTCCTAAACTATGCGTCCTAGAGCGAAAAGGAGCTTAATTCATGACCACCCCAAAAAAATCGAAAATTCGATCCAAATCCTGAAAAAATTGAAATTTTTATATGAAAAACTTGTTTTGTTCATATCTCCTAAACTATGCGTCCTAGAGCGAAAAGGAGCTTAATTCATGACCACCCCCAAAAAATCGAAAATTCATCCAAATCCTGAAAAAATTGAAATTTTTATATGAAAAACTTGTTTTGCTCATATCTCCTAAACTATGCGTCCTAGAGCAAAAAGGAGCTTAATTCATGTCCACCCCCAAAAAACCGATAATTCCATCCAAATCCTGATAAAATTGAAATTTTTATATGAAAAACTTGTTTTGCTCATATCTCCTAAACTATGCGTCCTAGAGCGAAAAGAAGCTTAATTCATGACCACCCACAAAAAATTGAAAATTCCATCCAAATACTGAAAAAATTTAAATTTTTATATGAAAAACTTGTTTTGCTCATATCTCCTAAACTATGCGTCCTAGAGCGAAAAGGAGCTTAATTCATGACCACCCCCAAAAAATCGAAAATTCCATCCAAATACTGAAAAAATTTAAATTTTTATATGAAAAACTTGTTTTGCTCATATCTCCTAAACTATGCGTCCTAGAGCGAAAAGGAGCTTAATTCATGACTACCCCCAAAAAATCGAAAATTCCATCCAAATACTGAAAAAATTTAAATTTTTATATGAAAAACTTGTTTTGCTCATATCTCCTAAACTATGCGTCCTAGAGCAAAAAGGAGCTTAATTCATGTCCACCCCCAAAAAATCGAAAATTCCATCCAAATCCTGAAAAAATTGAAATTTTTATATGAAAAATTTGTTTTGCTCATATCTCCTAAACTATGCGTCCTAGAGCGAAAAGGAGCTTAATTCATGACCACCCACAAAAAATCGAAAATTCCATCCAAATCCTGAAAAAATTGAAATTTTTATATGAAAAACTTGTTTTGTTCATATGTCCTAAACTATGCGTCCTAGAGCGAAAAGGAGCTTAATTCATGACCACCCCCAAAAAATCGAAAATTCCATCCAAATACTGAAAAAATTGAAATTTGTATATGAAAAACTTGTTTTGCTCATATCTCCTAAACTATGCGTCCTAGATCGAAAAGAAGCTTAATTCATGACCACCCACCAAAAATCGAAAATTCCATCCAAATCCTGAAAAAATTTATATTTGTATATGAAAAACTTGTTTTGCTCATATCTCCTAAACTATGCGTCCTAGAGCGAAAAGAAGCTTAATTCATGTCCACCCCCAAAGAATCGAAAATTCCATCAAAATCGTAAAAAAATTGAAATTTTTATATGAAAAACTTGTTTTGCTCATATCTCCTAAACTATGCGTCCTAGAGCGAAAAGGAGCTTAATTCATCTCCACCCCCAAAAAACCGAAAATTCCATCCAAATCCTGAAAAAATTGAAATTTTTATATGAAAAACTTGTTTTGCTCATATCTCCTAAACTATGCGTCCTAGAGCGAAAAGGAGCTTAATTCATGTCCACCCCCAAAGAATCGAAAATTCCATCAAAATCGTAAAAAAATTGAAATTTTTATATGAAAAACTTGTTTTGCTCATATCTCCTAAACTATGCGTCCTAGAGCGAAAAGGAGCTTAATTCATCTCCACCCCCAAAAAACCGAAAATTCCATCCAAATCCTGAAAAAATTGAAATTTTTATATGAAAAACTTGTTTTGCTCATATCTCCTAAACTATGCGTCCTAGAGCGAAAAGGAGCTTAATCCTGAAAAAATTTAAATTTTTATATGAAAAACATGTTTTGCTCATATCTCCTAAACTATGCGTCCTAGAGCGAAAAGAAGCTTAATTCATGACCACCCCCAAAAAATTGAAAATTCCATCAAAATCGTAAAAAAAATTGAAATTTTTATATGAAAAACTTGTTTTGCTCATATCTCCTAAACTATGCGTCCTAGAGCAAAAAGGAGCTTGATTCATGACCACCCCCAAAAAATCGAAAATTCCATCCAAATTCTGAAAAAATTGAAATTTTTATATGAAAAACTTGTTTTGCTCATATCTCCTAAACTATGCGTCCTAGAGCAAAAAGGAGCTTAATTCATGTCCACCCCCAAAAAACCGAAAATTCCATCCAAATCCTGATAAAATTGAAATTTTTATATGAAAAACTTGTTTTGCTCATATCTCCTAAACTATGCGTCCTAGAGCGAAAAGAAGCTTAATTCATGACCACCCCCAAAAAATCGAAAATTCCATCCAAATACTGAAAAAATTTAAATTTTTATATGAAAAACTTGTTTTGCTCATATCTCCTAAACTATGCGTCCTAGAGCGAAAAGGAGCTTAATTCATGACTACCCCCAAAAAATCGAAAATTCCATCCAAATACTGAAAAAATTTAAATTTTTATATGAAAAACTTGTTTTGCTCATATCTCCTAAACTATGCGTCCTAGAGCGAAAAGGAGCTTAATTCATGTCCACCCCCAAAAAACGAAAATTCCATCCAAATCCTGAAAAAATTGAAATTTTTATATGAAAAATTTGTTTTGCTCATATCTCCTAAACTATGCGTCCTAGAGCGAAAAGGAGCTTAATTCATGACCACCCACAAAAAATCGAAAATTCCATCCAAATCCTGAAAAAATTGAAATTTTTATATGAAAAACTTGTTTTGCTCATATCTCCTAAACTATGCGTCCTAGAGCAAAAAGGAGCTTAATTCATGACCACCCCCAAAAAATCGAAAATTCCATCCAAATCCCGAAAAAATTGAAATTTTTATATGAAAAACTTGTTTTGCTCATATCTCCTAAACTATGCGTCCTAGAGCGAAAAGGAGCTTAATTCATGTCCACCCCCAAAAAACCGAAAATTCCATCCAAATCCTGAAAAAATTGAAATTTTTATATGAAAAACTTGTTTTGCTCATATCTCCTAAACTATGCGTCCTAGAGCGAAAAGGAGCTTAATTCATCTCCACCCCCAAAAAACCGAAAATTCCATCCAAATCCTGAAAAAATTGAAATTTTTATATGAAAAACTTGTTTTGCTCATATCTCCTAAACTATGCGTCCTAGAGCGAAAAGGAGCTTAATTCATCTCCACCCCCAAAAAACCGAAAATTCCATCCAAATCCTGAAAAAATTGAAATTTTTATATGAAAAACTTGTTTTGCTCATATCTCCTAAACTATGCGTCCTAGAGCGAAAAGGAGCTTAATTCATGTCCACCCCCAAAAAACCGAAAATTCCATCCAAATCCTGAAAAAATTGAAATTTTTATATGAAAAACTTGTTTTGCTCATATCTCCTAAACTATGCGTCCTAGAGCGAAAAGGAGCTTAATTCATGTCCACCCCCAAAAAATCGAAAATTCCATCCAAATCCTGAAAAAATTTAAATTTTTATATGAAAAACTTGTTTGGCTCATATCTCCTAAACTATGCGTCCTAGAGCGAAAAGGAGCTTAATTCATGACCACCCCCAAAAAATCGAAAATTCCATCCAAATCCTGAAAAAAATTAAATTTTTATATGAAAAACTTGTTTTGCTCATATCTCCTAAACTATGCGTCCTAGAGCGAAAAGGAGCTTAATTCATGACCACCCCCAAAAAATCGAAAATTCCATCCAAATCCTGAAAAAATTTAAATTTTTATATGAAAAACTTGTTTTGCTCATATCTCCTAAACTATGCGTCCTAGAGCGAAAAGGAGCTTAATTCATGACCACACACAAAAAATCGAAAATTCCATCCAAATCCTGAAAAAATTTAAATTTTTATATGAAAAACTTGTTTTGTTCATATCTCCTAAACTATGCGTCCTAGAGCGAAAAGGAGCTTAATTCATGACCACCCCCAAAAAATCGAAAATTCATCCAAATCCTGAAAAAAAATAAATTTTTATATGAAAAACTTGTTTTGCTCATATCTCCTAAACTATGCGTCCTAGAGCGAAAAGGAGCTTAATTCATGACCACCCCCAAAAAATCGAAAATTCATCCAAATCCTGAAAAAAAATAAATTTATATATGAAAAACTTGTTTTGCTCATATCTCCTAAACTATGCGTCCTAGAGCGAAAAGGAGCTTAATTCATGTCCACCCCCAAAAAACCGAAAATTCCATCCAAATCCTGAAAAAATTGAAATTTTTATATGAAAAACTTGTTTTGCTCATATCTCCTAAACTATGCGTCCTAGAGCGAAAAGGAGCTTAATTCATGACCACCCCCAAAAAATCGAAAATTCCATCCAAATCCTGAAAAAATTTAAATTTTTATATGAAAAACTTGTTTGGCTCATATCTCCTAAACTATGCGTCCTAGAGCGAAAAGGAGCTTAATTCATGACCACACACAAAAAATCGAAAATTCCATCCAAATCCTGAAAAAATTTAAATTTTTATATGAAAAACTTGTTTTGTTCATATCTCCTAAACTATGCGTCCTAGAGCGAAAAGGAGCTTAATTCATGACCACCCCCAAAAAATCGAAAATTCATCCAAATCCTGAAAAAAAATAAATTTTTATATGAAAAACTTGTTTTGCTCATATCTCCTAAACTATGCGTCCTAGAGCGAAAAGGAGCTTAATTCATGACCACCTCCAAAAATCGAAAATTCCATCCAAATCCTGAAAAAATTGAAATTTTTATATGAAAAACTTGTTTTGCTCATATCTCCTAAACTATGCGTCCTAGAGCGAAAAGGAGCTTAATTCATGTCCACCCCCAAAAAATCGAAAATTCCATCAAAATCGTAAAAAAAATTGAAATTTTTATATGAAAAACTTGTTTTGCTCATATCTCCTAAACTATGCGTCCTAGAGCAAAAAGGAGCTTAATTCATGACCACCCCCCAAAAAATCGAAAATTCCATCCAAATCCTGAAAAAATTGAAATTTTTATATGAAAAACTTGTTTTGCTCATATCTCCTAAACTATGCGTCCTAGAGCAAAAAGGAGCTTAATTCATGACCACCCCCAAAAAATCGAAAATTCCATCCAAATCCCGAAAAAATTGAAATTTTTATATGAAAAACTTATTTTGCTCATATCTCCTAAACTATGCGTCCTAGAGCGAAAAGGAGCTTAATTCATGTCCACCCCCAAAAAACCGAAAATTCCATCCAAATCCTGAAAAAATTTAAATTTTTATATGAAAAACTTGTTTTGCTCATATCTCCTAAACTATGCGTCCTAGAGCGAAAAGGAGCTTAATTCATGACCACCCCCAAAAAATCGAAAATTCCATCCAAATCCTGAAAAAATTTAAATTTTTATATGAAAAACTTGTTTTGCTCATATCTCCTAAACTATGCGTCCTAGAGCGAAAAGGAGCTTAATTCATGTCCACCTCCAAAAAATCGAAAATTCCATCCAAATCCTGAAAAAATTGAAATTTTTATATGAAAAACTTGTTTTGCTCATATCTCCTAAACTATGCGTCCTAGAGCGAAAAGGAGCTTAATTCATGTCCACCCCCAAAAAATCGAAAATTCCATCAAAATCGTAAAAAAAATTGAAATTTTTATATGAAAAACTTGTTTTGCTCATATCTCCTAAACTATGCGTCCTAGAGCAAAAAGGAGCTTAATTCATGACCACCCCCCAAAAAATCGAAAATTCCATCCAAATCCTGAAAAAATTTAAATTTTTATATGAAAAACTTGTTTTGCTCATATCTCCTAAACTATGCGTCCTAGAGCAAAAAGGAGCTTAATTCATGACCACCCCCAAAAAATCGAAAATTCCATCCAAATCCCGAAAAAATTGAAATTTTTATATGAAAAACTTGTTTTGCTCATATCTCCTAAACTATGCGTCCTAGAGCGAAAAGGAGCTTAATTCATGTCCACCCCCAAAAAACCGAAAATTCCATCCAAATCCTGAAAAAATTGAAATTTTTATATGAAAAACTTGTTTTGCTCATATCTCCTAAACTATGCGTCCTAGAGCGAAAAGGAGCTTAATTCATGTCCACCCCCAAAAAACCGAAAATTCCATCCAAATCCTGAAAAAATTGAAATTTTTATATGAAAAACTTGTTTTGCTCATATCTCCTAAACTATGCGTCCTAGAGCGAAAAGGAGCTTAATTCATGTCCACCCCCAAAAAATCGAAAATTCCATCCAAATCCTGAAAAAATTTAAATTTTTATATGAAAAACTTGTTTGGCTCATATCTCCTAAACTATGCGTCCTAGAGCGAAAAGGAGCTTAATTCATGACCACCCCCAAAAAATCGAAAATTCCATCCAAATCCTGAAAAAAATTAAATTTTTATATGAAAAACTTGTTTTGCTCATATCTCCTAAACTATGCGTCCTAGAGCGAAAAGGAGCTTAATTCATGACCACCCCCAAAAAATCGAAAATTCCATCCAAATCCTGAAAAAATTTAAATTTTTATATGAAAAACTTGTTTTGCTCATATCTCCTAAACTATGCGTCCTAGAGCGAAAAGGAGCTTAATTCATGTCCACCCCCAAAAAATCGAAAATTCCATCAAAATCGTAAAAAAATTTAAATTTTTATATGAAAAACTTGTTTTGCTCATATCTCCTAAACTATGCGTCCTAGAGCGAAAAGGAGCTTAATTCATGACCACCCACAAAAAATCGAAAATTCCATCCAAATCCTGAAAAAATTTAAATTTTTATATGAAAAACTTGTTTTGTTCATATCTCCTAAACTATGCGTCCTAGAGCGAAAAGGAGCTTAATTCATGACCACCCCCAAAAAATCGAAAATTCATCCAAATCCTGAAAAAAAATAAATTTTTATATGAAAAACTTGTTTTGCTCATATCTCCTAAACTATGCGTCCTAGAGCGAAAAGGAGCTTAATTCATGACCACCCCCAAAAAATCGAAAATTCATCCAAATCCTGAAAAAAAAATAAATTTTTATATGAAAAACTTGTTTTGCTCATATCTCCTAAACTATGCGTCCTAGAGCGAAAAGGAGCTTAATTCATGTCCACCCCCAAAAAACCGAAAATTCCATCCAAATCCTGAAAAATATTAAATTTTTATATGAAAAACTTGTTTTGCTCATATCTCCTAAACTATGCGTCCTAGAGCGAAAAGGAGCTTAATTCATGACCACCCCCAAAAAATCGAAAATTCCATCAAAATCGTAAAAAAATTGAAATTTTTATATGAAAAACTTGTTTTGCTCATATCTCCTAAACTATGCGTCCTAGAGCGAAAAGGAGCTTAATTCATGACCACCCACAAAAAATCGAAAATTCCATCCAAATCCTGAAAAAATTTAAATTTTTATATGAAAAACTTGTTGTGCTCATATCTCCTAAACTATGCGTCCTAGAGCGAAAAGGAGCTTAATTCATGACCACCCACAAAAAATCGAAAATTCCTAAATATCCTAATCTATGCGTCCTAGAGCGAAAAGGAGCTTAATTCATGTCCACCCCCAAAAAATCGAAAATTCCATCAAAATCGTAAAAAAATTGAAATTTTTATATGAAAAACTTGTTTTGCTCATATCTCCTAAACTATGCGTCGTAGAGCGAAAAGGAGCTTAATTCATGTCCACCCCCAAAAAACCGAAAATTCCATCCAAATCCTGAAAAAATTGAAATTTTTATATGAAAAACTTGTTTTGCTCATATCTCCTAAACTATGCGTCCTAGAGCGAAAAGGAGCTTAATTCATGTCCACCCCCAAAAAATCGAAAATTCCATCAAAATCGTAAAAAAAATTGAAATTTTTATATGAAAAACTTGTTTTGCTCATATCTCCTAAACTATGCGTCCTAGAGCAAAAAGGAGCTTAATTCATGACCACCCCCCAAAAAATCGAAAATTCCATCCAAATCCTGAAAAAATTGAAATTTTTATATGAAAAACTTGTTTTGCTCATATCTCCTAAACTATGCGTCCTAGAGCAAAAAGGAGCTTAATTCATGACCACCCCCAAAAAATCGAAAATTCCATCCAAATCCCGAAAAAATTGAAATTTTTATATGAAAAACTTGTTTTGCTCATATCTCCTAAACTATGCGTCCTAGAGCGAAAAGGAGCTTAATTCATGTCCACCCCCAAAAAACCGAAAATTCCATCCAAATCCTGAAAAAATTTAAATTTTTATATGAAAAACTTGTTTTGCTCATATCTCCTAAACTATGCGTCCTAGAGCGAAAAGGAGCTTAATTCATGTCCACCCCCAAAAAACCGAAAATTCCATCCAAATCCTGAAAAAATTGAAATTTTTATATGAAAAACTTGTTTTGCTCATATCTCCTAAACTATGCGTCCTAGAGCGAAAAGGAGCTTAATTCATGACCACCCACAAAAAATCGAAAATTCCTAAATCTCCTAAACTATGCGTCCTAGAGCGAAAAGAAGCTTAATTCATGTCCACCTCCAAAAAATCGAAAATTCCTTCCATATCCTGAAAAAATTGAAATTTTTATATGAAAAACTTGTTTTGCTCATATCTCCTAATCTATGCGTCCTGGAGCGAAAAGGAGCTTAATTCATGTCCACCCCCAAAAAATCGAAAATTCCATCAAAATCGTAAAAAAAATTTAAATTTTTATATGAAAAACTTGTTTTGCTCATATCTCCTAAACTATGCGTCGTAGAGCGAAAAGGAGCTTAATTCATGTCCACCCCCAAAAAACCGAAAATTCCATCCAAATCCTGAAAAAATTGAAATTTTTATATGAAAAACTTGTTTTGCTCATATCTCCTAAACTATGCGTCCTAGATCGAAAAGGAGCTTAATTCATGTCCACCCCCAAAAAATCGAAAATTCCATCAAAATCGTAAAAAAAATTGAAATTTTTATATGAAAAACTTGTTTTGCTCATATCTCCTAAACTATGCGTCCTAGAGCGAGAAGGAGCTTAATTCATGACCACCCCCCAAAAAATCGAAAATTCCATCCAAATCCTGAAAAAATTGAAATTTTTATATGAAAAACTTGTTTTGCTCATATCTCCTAAACTATGCGTCCTAGAGCAAAAAGGAGCTTAATTCATGACCACCCCCAAAAAATCGAAAATTCCATCCAAATCCCGAAAAAATTGAAATTTTTATATGAAAAACTTGTTTTGCTCATATCTCCTAAACTATGCGTCCTAGAGCGAAAAGGAGCTTAATTCATGTCCACCCCCAAAAAACCGAAAATTCCATCCAAATCCTGAAAAAATTGAAATTTTTATATGAAAAACTTGTTTTGCTCATATCTCCTAAACTATGCGTCCTAGAGCGAAAAGGAGCTTAATTCATGTCCACCCCCAAAAAACCGAAAATTCCATCCAAATCCTGAAAAACTTGTAATTTTTATATGAAAAACTTGTTTTTGCTCATATCTCCTAAACTATGCGTCCTAGAGCGAAAAGGAGCTTAATTCATGTCCACCCCCAAAAAATCGAAAATTCCATCCAAATCCTGAAAAAATTTAAATTTTTATATGAAAAACTTGTTTTGCTCATATCTCCTAAACTATGCGTCCTAGAGCGAAAAGGAGCTTAATTCATGACCACCCCCAAAAAATCGAAAATTCCATCCAAATCCTGAAAAAATTTAAATTTTTATATGAAAAACTTGTTTTGCTCATATCTCCTAAACTATGCGTTCTAGAGCGAAAAGGAGCTTAATTCATGTCCACCCCCAAAAAATCGAAAATTCCATCAAAATCGTAAAAAAATTTAAATTTTTATATGAAAAACTTGTTTTGCTCATATCTCCTAAACTATGCGTCCTAGAGCGAAAAGGAGCTTAATTCATGACCACCCACAAAAAATCGAAAATTCCATCCAAATCCTGAAAAAATTTAAATTTTTATATGAAAAACTTGTTTTGTTCATATCTCCTAAACTATGCGTCCTAGAGCGAAAAGGAGCTTAATTCATGACCACCCCCAAAAAATCGAAAATTCATCCAAATCCTGAAAAAAAATAAATTTTTATATGAAAAACTTGTTTTGCTCATATCTCCTAAACTATGCGTCCTAGAGCGAAAAGGAGCTTAATTCATGACCACCCCCAAAAAATCGAAAATTCATCCAAATCCTGAAAAAAAATAAATTTTTATATGAAAAACTTGTTTTGCTCATATCTCCTAAACTATGCGTCCTAGAGCGAAAAGGAGCTTAATTCATGTCCACCCCCAAAAAACCGAAAATTCCATCCAAATCCTGAAAAAATTGAAATTTTTATATGAAAAACTTGTTTTGCTCATATCTCCTAAACTATGCGTCCTAGAGCGAGAAGGAGCTTAATTCATGACCACCCCCAAAAAATCGAAAATTCCATCAAAATCGTAAAAAAATTGAAATTTTTATATGAAAAACTTGTTTTGCTCATATCTCCCCCAAAAAATCGAAAATTCCATCAAAATCGTAAAAAAATTTAAATTTTTATATGAAAAACTTGTTTTGCTCATATCTCCTAAACTATGCGTCCTAGAGCGAAAAGGAGCTTAATTCATGACCACCCCCAAAAAATCGAAAATTCATCCAAATCCTGAAAAAAAATAAATTTTTATATGAAAAACTTGTTTTGCTCATATCTCCTAAACTATGCGTCCTAGAGCGAAAAGGAGCTTAATTCATGTCCACCCCCAAAAAATCGAAAATTCCATCAAAATCGTAAAAAAAATTGAAATTTTTATATGAAAAACTTGTTTTGCTCATATCTCCTAAACTATGCGTCCTAGAGCAAAAAGGAGCTTAATTCATGACCACCCCCCAAAAAATCGAAAATTCCATCCAAATCCTGAAAAAATTGAAATTTTTATATGAAAAACTTGTTTTGCTCATATCTCCTAAACTATGCGTCCTAGAGCAAAAAGGAGCTTAATTCATGACCACCCCCAAAAAATCGAAAATTCCATCCAAATCCCGAAAAAATTGAAATTTTTATATGAAAAACTTGTTTTGCTCATATCTCCTAAACTATGCGTCCTAGAGCGAAAAGGAGCTTAATTCATGTCCACCCCCAAAAAACCGAAAATTCCATCCAAATCCTGAAAAAATTGAAATTTTTATATGAAAAACTTGTTTTGCTCATATCTCCTAAACTATGCGTCCTAGAGCGAAAAGGAGCATAATTCATGTCCACCCCCAAAAAACCGAAAATTCCATCCAAATCCTGAAAAAATTGAAATTTTTATATGAAAAACTTGTTTTGCTCATATCTCCTAAACTATGCGTCCTAGAGCGAAAAGGAGCTTAATTCATGACCACCCACAAAAAATCGAAAATTCCTAAATCTCCTAAACTATGCGTCCTAGAGCGAAAAGAAGCTTAATTCATGTCCACCTCCAAAAAATCGAAAATTCCTTCCATATCCTGAAAAAATTGAAATTTTTATATGAAAAACTTGTTTTGCTCATATCTCCTAATCTATGCGTCCTGGAGCGAAAAGGAGCTTAATTCATGTCCACCCCCAAAAAATCGAAAATTCCATCAAAATCGTAAAAAAAATTGAAATTTTTATATGAAAAACTTGTTTTGCTCATATCTCCTAAACTATGCGTCCTAGAGCGAAAAGGAGCTTAATTCATGTCCACCCCCAAAAAACCGAAAATTCCATCCAAATCCTGAAAAAATTGAAATTTTTATATGAAAAACTTGTTTTGCTCATATCTCCTAAACTATGCGTCCTAGAGCGAAAAGGAGCTTAATTCATGTCCACCCCCAAAAAATCGAAAATTCCATCAAAATCGTAAAAAAAATTTAAATTTTTATATGAAAAACTTGTTTTGCTCATATCTCCTAAACTATGCGTCCTAGAGCGAGAAGGAGCTTAATTCATGACCACCCCCCAAAAAATCGAAAATTCCATCCAAATCCTGAAAAAATTGAAATTTTTATATGAAAAACTTGTTTTGCTCATATCTCCTAAACTATGCGTCCTAGAGCAAAAAGGAGCTTAATTCATGACCACCCCCAAAAAATCGAAAATTCCATCCAAATCCCGAAAAAATTGAAATTTTTATATGAAAAACTTGTTTTGCTCATATCTCCTAAACTATGCGTCCTAGAGCGAAAAGGAGCTTAATTCATGTCCACCCCCAAAAAACCGAAAATTCCATCCAAATCCTGAAAAAATTGAAATTTTTATATGAAAAACTTGTTTTGCTCATATCTCCTAAACTATGCGTCCTAGAGCGAAAAGGAGCTTAATTCATGTCCACCCCCAAAAAACCGAAAATTCCATCCAAATCCTGAAAAACTTGTAATTTTTATATGAAAAACTTGTTTTTGCTCATATCTCCTAAACTATGCGTCCTAGAGCGAAAAGGAGCTTAATTCATGTCCACCCCCAAAAAATCGAAAATTCCATCCAAATCCTGAAAAAATTTAAATTTTTATATGAAAAACTTGTTTTGCTCATATCTCCTAAACTATGCGTCCTAGAGCGAAAAGGAGCTTAATTCATGACCACCCCCAAAAAATCGAAAATTCCATCCAAATCCTGAAAAAATTTAAATTTTTATATGAAAAACTTGTTTTGCTCATATCTCCTAAACTATGCGTTCTAGAGCGAAAAGGAGCTTAATTCATGTCCACCCCCAAAAAATCGAAAATTCCATCAAAATCGTAAAAAAATTTAAATTTTTATATGAAAAACTTGTTTTGCTCATATCTCCTAAACTATGCGTCCTAGAGCGAAAAGGAGCTTAATTCATGACCACCCACAAAAAATCGAAAATTCCATCCAAATCCTGAAAAAATTTAAATTTTTATATGAAAAACTTGTTTTGTTCATATCTCCTAAACTATGCGTCCTAGAGCGAAAAGGAGCTTAATTCATGACCACCCCCAAAAAATCGAAAATTCATCCAAATCCTGAAAAAAAATAAATTTTTATATGAAAAACTTGTTTTGCTCATATCTCCTAAACTATGCGTCCTAGAGCGAAAAGGAGCTTAATTCATGACCACCCCCAAAAAATCGAAAATTCATCCAAATCCTGAAAAAAAATAAATTTTTATATGAAAAACTTGTTTTGCTCATATCTCCTAAACTATGCGTCCTAGAGCGAAAAGGAGCTTAATTCATGTCCACCCCCAAAAAACCGAAAATTCCATCCAAATCCTGAAAAAATTGAAATTTTTATATGAAAAACTTGTTTTGCTCATATCTCCTAAACTATGCGTCCTAGAGCGAGAAGGAGCTTAATTCATGACCACCCCCAAAAAATCGAAAATTCCATCAAAATCGTAAAAAAATTGAAATTTTTATATGAAAAACTTGTTTTGCTCATATCTCCCCCAAAAAATCGAAAATTCCATCAAAATCGTAAAAAAATTTAAATTTTTATATGAAAAACTTGTTTTGCTCATATCTCCTAAACTATGCGTCCTAGAGCGAAAAGGAGCTTAATTCATGACCACCCACAAAAAATCGAAAATTCCATCCAAATCCTGAAAAAATTTAAATTTTTATATGAAAAACTTGTTTTGTTCATATCTCCTAAACTATGCGTCCTAGAGCGAAAAGGAGCTTAATTCATGACCACCCCCAAAAAATCGAAAATTCATCCAAATCCTGAAAAAAATAAATTTTTATATGAAAAACTTGTTTTGCTCATATCTCCTAAACTATGCGTCCTAGAGCGAAAAGGAGCTTAATTCATGACCACCCCCAAAAAATCGAAAATTCATCCAAATCCTGAAAAAAAATAAATTTTTATATGAAAAACTTGTTTTGCTCATATCTCCTAAACTATGCGTCCTAGGGCGAAAAGGAGCTTAATTCATGTCCACCCCCAAAAAACCGAAAATTCCATCCAAATCCTGAAAAAATTGAAATTTTTATATGAAAAACTTGTTTTGCTCATATCTCCTAAACTATGCGTCCTAGAGCGAGAAGGAGCTTAATTCATGACCACCCCCAAAAAATCGAAAATTCCATCAAAATCGTAAAAAAATTGAAATTTTTATATGAAAAACTTGTTTTGCTCATATCTCCTAAACTATGCGTCCTAGAGCGAAAAGGAGCTTAATTCATGACCACCCACAAAAAATCGAAAATTCCATCCAAATCCTGAAAAAATTTAAATTTTTATATGAAAAACTTGTTTTGCTCATATCTCCTAAACTATGCGTCCTAGAGCGAAAAGGAGCTTAATTCATGACCACCCACAAAAAATCGAAAATTCCTAAATCTCCTAAACTATGCGTCCTAGAGCGAAAAGAAGCTTAATTCATGTCCACCTCCAAAAAATCGAAAATTCCATCCATATCCTGAAAAAATTGAAATTTTTATATGAAAAACTTGTTTTGCTTATATCTCCTAATCTATGCGTCCTAGAACGAAAAGGAGCTTAATTCATGTCCACCCCCAAAAAACCGAAAATTCCATCCAAATCCTGAAAAAATTGAAATTTTTATATGAAAAACTTGTTTTGCTCATATCTCCTAAACTATGCGTCCTAGAGCGAAAAGGAGCTTAATTCATGACCACCCACAAAAAATCGAAAATTCCTAAATCTCCTAAACTATGCGTCCTAGAGCGAAAAGAAGCTTAATTCATGTCCACCTCCAAAAAATCGAAAATTCCATCCATATCCTGAAAAAATTGAAATTTTTATATGAAAAACTTGTTTTGCTCATATCTCCTAATCTATGCGTCCTGGAGCGAAAAGGAGCTTAATTCATGTCCACCCCAAAAAAATCGAAAATTCCATCAAAATCGTAAAAAAATTGAAATTTTTATATGAAAAACTTGTTTTGCTCATATCTCCTAAACTATGCGTCGTAGAGCGAAAAGGAGCTTAATTCATGTCCACCCCCAAAAAACCGAAAATTCCATCCAAATCCTGAAAAAATTGAAATTTTTATATGAAAAACTTGTTTTGCTCATATCTCCTAAACTATGCGTCCTAGAGCGAAAAGGAGCTTAATTCATGTCCACCCCCAAAAAATCGAAAATTCCATCAAAATCGTAAAAAAAATTGAAATTTTTATATGAAAAACTTGTTTTGCTCATATCTCCTAAACTATGCGTCCTAGAGCAAAAAGGAGCTTAATTCATGACCACCCCCCAAAAAATCGAAAATTCCATCCAAATCCTGAAAAAATTTAAATTTTTATATGAAAAACTTGTTTTGCTCATATCTCCTAAACTATGCGTCCTAGAGCAAAAAGGAGCTTAATTCATGACCACCCCCAAAAAATCGAAAATTCCATCCAAATCCCGAAAAAATTGAAATTTTTATATGAAAAACTTGTTTTGCTCATATCTCCTAAACTATGCGTCCTAGAGCGAAAAGGAGCTTAATTCATGTCCACCCCCAAAAAACCGAAAATTCCATCCAAATCCTGAAAAAATTGAAATTTTTATATGAAAAACTTGTTTTGCTCATATCTCCTAAACTATGCGTCCTAGAGCGAAAAGGAGCTTAATTCATGTCCACCCCCAAAAAACCGAAAATTCCATCCAAATCCTGAAAAACTTGAAATTTTTATATGAAAAACTTGTTTTTGCTCATATCTTCTAAACTATGCGTCCTAGAGCGAAAAGGAGCTTAATTCATGTCCACCCCCAAAAAATCGAAAATTCCATCCAAATCCTGAAAAAATTTAAATTTTTATATGAACAACTTGTTTGGCTCATATCTCCTAAACTATGCGTCCTAGAGCGAAAAGGAGCTTAATTCATGACCACCCCCAAAAAATCGAAAATTCCATCCAAATCCTGAAAAAAATTAAATTTTTATATGAAAAACTTGTTTTGCTCATATCTCCTAAACTATGCGTCCTAGAGCGAAAAGGAGCTTAATTCATGACCACCCCCAAAAAATCGAAAATTCCATCCAAATCCTGAAAAAATTTAAATTTTTATATGAAAAACTTGTTTTGCTCATATCTCCTAAACTATGCGTCCTAGAGCGAAAAGGAGCTTAATTCATGTCCACCCCCAAAAAATCGAAAATTCCATCAAAATCGTAAAAAAATTTAAATTTTTATATGAAAAACTTGTTTTGCTCATATCTCCTAAACTATGCGTCCTAGAGCGAAAAGGAGCTTAATTCATGACCACCCACAAAAAATCGAAAATTCCATCCAAATCCTGAAAAAATTTAAATTTTTATATGAAAAACTTGTTTTGTTCATATCTCCTAAACTATGCGTCCTAGAGCGAAAAGGAGCTTAATTCATGACCACCCCCAAAAAATCGAAAATTCATCCAAATCCTGAAAAAAAATAAATTTTTATATGAAAAACTTGTTTTGCTCATATCTCCTAAACTATGCGTCCTAGAGCGAAAAGGAGCTTAATTCATGACCACCCCCAAAAAATCGAAAATTCATCCAAATCCTGAAAAAAAATAAATTTTTATATGAAAAACTTGTTTTGCTCATATCTCCTAAACTATGCGTCCTAGAGCGAAAAGGAGCTTAATTCATGTCCACCCCCAAAAAACCGAAAATTCCATCCAAATCCTGAAAAAATTGAAATTTTTATATGAAAAACTTGTTTTGCTCATATCTCCTAAACTATGCGTCCTAGAGCGAGAAGGAGCTTAATTCATGACCACCCCCAAAAAATCGAAAATTCCATCAAAATCGTAAAAAAATTGAAATTTTTATATGAAAAACTTGTTTTGCTCATATCTCCTAAACTATGCGTCCTAGAGCGAAAAGGAGCTTAATTCATGACCACCCACAAAAAATCGAAAATTCCATCCAAATCCTGAAAAAATTTAAATTTTTATATGAAAAACTTGTTTTGCTCATATCTCCTAAACTATGCGTCCTAGAGCGAAAAGGAGCTTAATTCATGACCACCCACAAAAAATCGAAAATTCCTAAATCTCCTAAACTATGCGTCCTAGAGCGAAAAGAAGCTTAATTCATGTCCACCTCCAAAAAATCGAAAATTCCATCCATATCCTGAAAAAATTGAAATTTTTATATGAAAAACTTGTTTTGCTTATATCTCCTAATCTATGCGTCCTAGAACGAAAAGGAGCTTAATTCATGTCCACCCCCAAAAAATCGAAAATTCCATCAAAATCGTAAAAAAATTGAAATTTTTATATGAAAAACTTGTTTTGCTCATATCTCCTAAACTATGCGTCGTAGAGCGAAAAGGAGCTTAATTCATGTCCACCCCCAAAAAACCGAAAATTCCATCCAAATCCTGAAAAAATTGAAATTTTTATATGAAAAACTTGTTTTGCTCATATCTCCTAAACTATGCGTCCTAGATCGAAAAGGAGCTTAATTCATGACCACCCCCCAAAAAATCGAAAATTCACCAAATCCTGAAAAAATTGAAATTTTTATATGAAAAACTTGTTTTGCTCATATCTCCTAAACTATGCGTCCTAGAGCGAAAAGAAGCTTAATTCATGACCACCCCCAAAAAATTGAAAATTCCATCAAAATCGTAAAAAAAATTGAAATTTTTATATGAAAAACTTGTTTTGCTCATATCTCCTAAACTATGCGTCCTAGAGCAAAAAGGAGCTTGATTCATGACCACCCCCAAAAAATCGAAAATTCCATCCAAATCCTGAAAAAATTTAAATTTTTATATGAAAAACTTGTTTTGCTCATATCTCCTAAACTATGCGTCCTAGAGCGAAAAGGAGCTTAATTCATGACCACCCCCAAAAAATCGAAAATTACATCCAAATACTGAAAAAATTTAAATTTTTATATGAAAAACTTGTTTTGCTCATATCTCCTAAACTATGCGTCCTAGAGCGAAAAGAAGCTTAATTCATGTCCACCCCCAAAAAACCGAAAATTCCATCCAAATCCTGAAAAAATTGAAATTTTTATATGAAAAACTTGTTTTGCTCATATCTCCTAAACTATGCGTCCTAGAGCGAAAAGGAGCTTAATTCATCTCCACCCCCAAAAAACCGAAAATTCCATCCAAATCCTGAAAAAATTGAAATTTTTATATGAAAAACTTGTTTTGCTCATATCTCCTAAACTATGCGTCCTAGAGCGAAAAGGAGCTTAATTCATGTCCACCCCCAAAAACCGAAAATTCCATCCAAATACTGAAAAAATTTAAATTTTTATATGAAAAACTTATTTTGCTCATATCTCCTAAACTATGCGTCCTAGAGCGAAAAGAAGCTTAATTCATGACCACCCACAAAAAATCGAAAATTCCATCCAAATACTGAAAAAATTTAAATTTTTATATGAAAAACTTGTTTTGCTCATATCTCCTAAACTATGCGTCCTAGAGCGAAAAGGAGCTTAATTCATGACCACCCCCAAAAAATCGAAAATTCCATCCAAATACTGAAAAAAATTAAATTTTTATATGAAAAACTTGTTTTGCTCATATCTCCTAAACTATGCGTCCTAGAGCGAAAAGGAGCTTAATTCATGACTACCCCCAAAAAATCGAAAATTCCATCCAAATACTGACAAAATTTAAATTTTTATATGAAAAACTTGTTTTGCTCATATCTCCTAAACTATGCGTCCTAGAGCAAAAAGGAGCTTAATTCATGTCCACCCCCAAAAAACCGAAAATTCCATCCAAATCCTGAAAAAATTGAATTTTTTATATGAAAAACTTGTTTTGCTCATATCTCCTAAACTATGCGTCCTAGAGCGAAAAGAAGCTTAATTCATGTCCACCCCCAAAAAACCGAAAATTACATCCAAATCCTGAAAAAATTGAAATTTTTATATGAAAAACTTGTTTTGCTCATATCTCCTAAACTATGCGTCCTAGAGCGAAAAGGAGCTTAATTCATCTCCACCCCCAAAAAACCGAAAATTCCATCCAAATCCTGAAAAAATTGAAATTTTTATATGAAAAACTTGTTTTGCTCATATCTCCTAAACTATGCGTCCTAGAGCGAAAAGGAGCTTAATTCATGTCCACCCCCAAAAAACCGAAAATTCCATCCAAATACTGAAAAAATTTAAATTTTTATATGAAAAACTTGTTTTGCTCATATCTCCTAAACTATGCGTCCTAGAGCGAAAAGAAGCTTAATTCATGACCACCCACAAAAAATCGAAAATTCCATCCAAATACTGAAAAAATTTAAATTTTTATATGAAAAACTTGTTTTGCTCATATCTCCTAAACTATGCGTCCTAGAGCGAAAAGGAGCTTAATTCATGACCACCCCCAAAAAATCGAAAATTCCATCCAAATACTGAAAAAAATTAAATTTTTATATGAAAAACTTGTTTTGCTCATATCTCCTAAACTATGCGTCCTAGAGCGAAAAGGAGCTTAATTCATGACTACCCCCAAAAAATCGAAAATTCCATCCAAATATTGAAAAAATTTAAATTTTTATATGAAAAACTTGTTTTGCTCATATCTCCTAAACTATGCGTCCTAGAGCAAAAAGGAGCTTAATTCATGTCCACCCCCAAAAAACCGAAAATTCCATCCAAATCCTGAAAAAATTGAATTTTTTATATGAAAAATTTGTTTTGCTCATATCTCCTAAACTATGCGTCCTAGAGCGAAAAGAAGCTTAATTCATGACCACCCACAAAAAATCGAAAATTCCATCCAAATCCTGAAAAAATTGAAATTTTTATATGAAAAACTTGTTTTGCTCATATCTCCTAAACTATGCGTCCTAGAGCGAAAAGGAGCTTAATTCATGACCACCCTACAAAAATCGAAAATTCCATCCAAATACTGAAAAAATTTAAATTTTTATATGAAAAACTTGTTTTGCTCATATCTCCTAAACTATGCGTCCTAGATCGAAAAGAAGCTTAATTCATGACCACCCCCAAAAAATCGAAAATTCCATCCAAATCCTGAAAAAATTGAAATTTGTATATGAAAATCTTGTTTTGCTCATATCTCCTAAACTATGCGTCCTAGAGCGAAAAGGAGCTTAATTCATGTCCACCCCCAAAAAAACCGAAAATTCCATCCAAATCCTGAAAAAATTTAAATTTTTATATGAAAAACTTGTTTTGCTCATATCTCCTAAACTATGCGTCCTAGAGCGAAAAGGAGCTTAATTCATGTCCACCCCCAAAAAACCGAAAATTCCATCCAAATCCTGAAAGAATTGAAATTTTTATATGAAAAACTTGTTTTGCTCATATCTCCTAAACTATGCGTCCTAGAGCGAAAAGGAGCTTAATTCATGTCCACCACCAAAAAATCGAAAATTCCATCAAAATCCTGAAAAAATTGAAATTTTTATATGAAAAACTTGTTTTGCTCATATCTCCTAAACTATGCGTCCTAGAGCGAAAAGGAGCTTAATTCATGTCCACCCACAAAAAATCGAAAATTCCATTCAAATCCTGAAAAAAATTAAATTTTTATGTGAAAAACTTGTTTTGCTCATATCTCCTAAACTATGCGTCCTAGAGCGAAAATGAGCTTAATTCATGACCACCCACAAAAATCGAAAATTCCATCCAAATCCTGAAAAAATTTAAATTTTTATATGAAAAACTTGTTTTGCTCATATCTCCTAAACTATGCGTCCTAGAGCGAAAAGGAGCTTAATTCATATCCACCCCCAAAAAACCGAAAATTCCATCCAAATCCTGAAAAATTTAAATTTTTATATGAAAAACTTGTTTTGCTCATATCTCCTAAACTATGCGTCCTAGAGCGAAAAGGAGCTTAATTCATGTCCACCTACAAAAAATCGAAAATTCATCCAAATCCTGAAAAAATTGAAATTTTTATATGAAAAACTTGTTTTGCTCATATCTCCTAAACTATGCGTCCTAGAGCGAAAAGAAGCTTAATTCATGACCACCCACAAAAAATCGAAAATTCCATCCAAATCCTGAAAAAATTGAAATTTTTATATGAAAAACTTGTTTTGCTCATATCTCCTAAACTATGCGTCCTAGAGCGAAAAGGAGCTTAATTCATGACCACCCTACAAAAATCGAAAATTCCATCCAAATACTGAAAAAATTTAAATTTTTATATGAAAAACTTGTTTTGCTCATATCTCCTAAACTATGCGTCCTAGATCGAAAAGAAGCTTAATTCATGACCACCCCCAAAAAATCGAAAATTCCATCCAAATCCTGAAAAAATTGAAATTTGTATATGAAAATCTTGTTTTGCTCATATCTCCTAAACTATGCGTCCTAGAGCGAAAAGGAGCTTAATTCATGTCCACCCCCAAAAAAACCGAAAATTCCATCCAAATCCTGAAAAAATTTAAATTTTTATATGAAAAACTTGTTTTGCTCATATCTCCTAAACTATGCGTCCTAGAGCGAAAAGGAGCTTAATTCATGTCCACCCCCAAAAAACCGAAAATTCCATCCAAATCCTGAAAGAATTGAAATTTTTATATGAAAAACTTGTTTTGCTCATATCTCCTAAACTATGCGTCCTAGAGCGAAAAGGAGCTTAATTCATGTCCACCACCAAAAAATCGAAAATTCCATCAAAATCCTGAAAAAATTGAACTTTTTATATGAAAAACTTGTTTTGCTCATATCTCCTAAACTATGCGTCCTAGAGCGAAAAGGAGCTTAATTCATGTCCACCACCAAAAAATCGAAAATTCCATCAAAATCCTGAAAAAATTGAACTTTTTATATGAAAAACTTGTTTTGCTCATATCTCCTAAACTATGCGTCCTAGAGCGAAAAGGAGCTTAATTCATGTCCACCCACAAAAAATCGAAAATTCCATTCAAATCCTGAAAAAATTTAAATTTTTATATGAAAAACTTGTTTTGCTCATATCTCCTAAACTATGCGTCCTAGAGCGAAAATGAGCTTAATTCATGACCACCCACAAAAATCGAAAATTCCATCCAAATCCTGAAAAAATTTAAATTTTTATATGAAAAACTTGTTTTGCTCATATCTCCTAAACTATGCGTCCTAGAGCGAAAAGGAGCTTAATTCATATCCACCCCCAAAAAACCGACAATTCCATCCAAATCCTGAAAAATTTAAATTTTTATATGAAAAACTTGTTTTGCTCATATCTCCTAAACTATGCGTCCTAGAGCGAAAAGGAGCTTAATTCATGTCCACCTACAAAAAATCGAAAATTCATCCAAATCCTGAAAAAATTGAAATTTTTATATGAAAAACTTGTTTTGCTCATATCTCCTAAACTATGCGTCCTAGAGCGAAAAGAAGCTTAATTCATGACCACCCACAAAAAATCGAAAATTCCATCCAAATCCTGAAAAAATTGAAATTTTTATATGAAAAACTTGTTTTGCTCATATCTCCTAAACTATGCGTCCTAGAGCGAAAAGGAGCTTAATTCATGACCACCCTACAAAAATCGAAAATTCCATCCAAATACTGAAAAAATTTAAATTTTTACATGAAAAACTTGTTTTGCTCATATCTCCTAAACTATGCGTCCTAGATCGAAAAGAAGCTTAATTCATGACCACCCCCAAAAAATCGAAAATTCCATCCAAATCCTGAAAAAATTGAAATTTGTATATGAAAATCTTGTTTTGCTCATATCTCCTAAACTATGCGTCCTAGAGCGAAAAAGAGCTTAATTCATGTCCACCCCCAAAAAAACCGAAAATTCCATCCAAATCCTGAAAAAATTTAAATTTTTATATGAAAAACTTGTTTTGCTCATATCTCCTAAACTATGCGTCCTAGAGCGAAAAGGAGCTTAATTCATGTCCACCCCCAAAAAACCGAAAATTCCATCCAAATCCTGAAAGAATTGAAATTTTTATATGAAAAACTTGTTTTGCTCATATCTCCTAAACTATGCGTCCTAGAGCGAAAAGGAGCTTAATTCATGTCCACCACCAAAAAATCGAAAATTCCATCAAAATCCTGAAAAAATTGAACTTTTTATATGAAAAACTTGTTTTGCTCATATCTCCTAAACTATGCGTCCTAGAGCGAAAAGGAGCTTAATTCATGTCCACCCACAAAAAATCGAAAATTCCATCCAAATCCTGAAAAAATTTAAATTTTTATATGAAAAACTTGTTTTGCTCATATCTCCTAAACTATGCGTCCTAGAGCGAAAAGGAGCTTAATTCATGACCACCCACAAAAATCGAAAATTCCATCCAAATCCTGAAAAAATTTAAATTTTTATATGAAAAACTTGTTTTGCTCATATCTCCTAAACTATGCGTCCTAGAGCGAAAAGGAGCTTAATTCATGTCCACCTCCAAAAAATCGAAAATTCCATCCAAATCCTGAAAAAATTGAAATTTTTATATGAAAAACTTGTTTTGCTCATATCTCCTAAACTATGCGTCCTAGAGCGAAAAGGAGCTTAATTCATGTCCAATCCCAAAAAATCGAAAATTCCATCAAAATCCTGAAAAAATTTAAATTTTTATATGAAAAACTTGTTTTGCTCATATCTCCTAAACTATGCGTCCTAGAGCGAAAAGGAGCTTAATTCATCTCCACCCCCAAAAAACCGAAAATTCCATCCAAATCCTGAAAAAATTGAAATTTTTATATGAAAAACTTGTTTTGCTCATATCTCCTAAACTATGCGTCCTAGAGCGAAAAGGAGCTTAATTCATATCCACCCCCAAAAAACCGAAAATTCCATCCAAATCCTGAAAAATTTAAATTTTTATATGAAAAACTTGTTTTGCTCATATCTCCTAAACTATGCGTCCTAGAGCGAAAAGGAGCTTAATTCATGTCCACCCACAAAAAATCGAAAATTCCATTCAAATCCTGAAAAAATTTAAATTTTTATATGAAAAACTTGTTTTGCTCATATCTCCTAAACTATGCGTCCTAGAGCGAAAATGAGCTTAATTCATGACCACCCACAAAAATCGAAAATTCCATCCAAATCCTGAAAAAATTTAAATTTTTATATGAAAAACTTGTTTTGCTCATATCTCCTAAACTATGCGTCCTAGAGCGAAAAGGAGCTTAATTCATATCCACCCCCAAAAAACCGAAAATTCCATCCAAATCCTGAAAAATTTAAATTTTTATATGAAAAACTTGTTTTGCTCATATCTCCTAAACTATGCGTCCTAGAGCGAAAAGGAGCTTAATTCATGTCCACCTACAAAAAATCGAAAATTCATCCAAATCCTGAAAAAATTGAAATTTTTATATGAAAAACTTGTTTTGCTCATATCTCCTAAACTATGCGTCCTAGAGCGAAAAGAAGCTTAATTCATGACCACCCACAAAAAATCGAAAATTCCATCCAAATCCTGAAAAAATTGAAATTTTTATATGAAAAACTTGTTTTGCTCATATCTCCTAAACTATGCGTCCTAGAGCGAAAAGGAGCTTAATTCATGACCACCCTACAAAAATCGAAAATTCCATCCAAATACTGAAAAAATTTAAATTTTTACATGAAAAACTTGTTTTGCTCATATCTCCTAAACTATGCGTCCTAGAGCGAAAAGGAGCTTAATTCATGTCCACCACCAAAAAATCGAAAATTCCATCAAAATCCTGAAAAAATTGAACTTTTTATATGAAAAACTTGTTTTGCTCATATCTCCTAAACTATGCGTCCTAGAGCGAAAAGGAGCTTAATTCATGTCCACCCACAAAAAATCGAAAATTCCATCCAAATCCTGAAAAAATTTAAATTTTTATATGAAAAACTTGTTTTGCTCATATCTCCTAAACTATGCGTCCTAGAGCGAAAAGGAGCTTAATTCATGACCACCCACAAAAATCGAAAATTCCATCCAAATCCTGAAAAAATTTAAATTTTTATATGAAAAACTTGTTTTGCTCATATCTCCTAAACTATGCGTCCTAGAGCGAAAAGGAGCTTAATTCATGTCCACCTCCAAAAAATCGAAAATTCCATCCAAATCCTGAAAAAATTGAAATTTTTATATGAAAAACTTGTTTTGCTCATATCTCCTAAACTATGCGTCCTAGAGCGAAAAGGAGCTTAATTCATCTCCACCCCCAAAAAACCGAAAATTCCATCCAAATCCTGAAAAAATTGAAATTTTTATATGAAAAACTTGTTTTGCTCATATCTCCTAAACTATGCGTCCTAGAGCGAAAAGGAGCTTAATTCATATCCACCCCCAAAAAACCGAAAATTCCATCCAAATCCTGAAAAATTTAAATTTTTATATGAAAAACTTGTTTTGCTCATATCTCCTAAACTATGCGTCCTAGAGCGAAAAGGAGCTTAATTCATGTCCACCTACAAAAAATCGAAAATTCATCCAAATCCTGAAAAAATTGAAATTTCTATATGAAAAACTTGTTTTGCTCATATCTCCTAAACTATGCGTCCTAGAGCGAAAAGGAGCTTAATTCATGACCACCCCCAAAAAATCGAAAATTACATCCAAATCCTGAAAAAATTGAAATTTTTATATGAAAAACTTGTTTTGCTCATATCTCCTAAACTATGCGTCCTAGAGCGAAAAGGAGCTTAATTCATGTCCACCCCCAAAAAACCGAAAATTCCATCCAAATACTGAAAAAATTTAAATTTTTATATGAAAAACTTGTTTTGCTCATATCTCCTAAACTATGCGTCCTAGAGCGAAAAGGAGCTTAATTCATGTCCACCTCCAAAAAATCGAAAATTCCATCCAAATCCTGAAAAAATTGAAATTTTTATATGAAAAACTTGTTTTGCTCATATCTCCTAAACTATGCGTCCTAGAGCGAAAAGGAGCTTAATTCATGTCCACCCCCAAAAAATCGAAAATTCCATCAAAATCGTAAAAAAATTGAAATTTTTATATGAAAAACTTGTTTTGCTCATATCTCCTAAACTATGCGTCCTAGAGCGAAAAGGAGCTTAATTCATGTCCACCTCCAAAAAATCGAAAATTCCATCCAAATCCTGAAAAAATTGAAATTTTTATATGAAAAACTTGTTTTGCTCATATCTCCTAAACTATGCGTCCTAGAGCGAAAAGGAGCTTAATTCATGACCACCCCCAAAAAATCGAAAATTACATCCAAATCTTGAAAAAATTGAAATTTTTATATGAAAAACTTGTTTTGCTCATATCTCCTAAACTATGCGTCCTAGAGCGAAAAGGAGCTTAATTCATGACCACCCCCAAAAAATCGAAAATTACATCCAAATCCTGAAAAAATTGAAATTTTTATATGAAAAACTTGTTTTGCTCATATCTCCTAAACTATGCGCCCTAGAGCAAAAAGGAGCTTGATTCATGACCACCCCCAAAAAATCGCAAATTACATCCAAATCCTGAAAAAATTTAAATTTTTATATGAAAAACTTGTTTTGCTCATATCTCCTAAACTATGCGTCCTAGAGCGAAAAGGAGCTTAATTCATGACCACCCCCAAAAAATCGAAAATTACATCCAAATCCTGAAAAAATGGAAATTTTTATATGAAAAACTTGTTTTGCTCATATCTCCTAAACTATGCGTCCTAGAGCGAAAAGGAGCTTAATTCATGTCCACCCACAAAAAACCGAAAATTCCATCCAAATCCTGAAAAAATTGAAATTTTTATATGAAAAACTTGTTTTGCTCATATCTCCTAAACTATGCGTCCTAGAGCGAAAAGAAGCTTAATTCATGACCACCCACAAAAAATCGAAAATTCATCCAAATCCTGAAAAAATTGAAATTTTATATGAAAAACTTGTTTTGCTCATATCTCCTAAACTATGCGTCCTAGAGCGAAAAGGAGCTTAATTCATGTCCACCCACAAAAAACCGAAAATTCCATCCAAATCCTGAAAAAATTGAAATTTTTATATGAAAAACTTGTTTTGCCCATATCTCCTAAACTATGCGTCCTAGAGCGAAAAGAAGCTTAATTCATGACCACCCACAAAAAATCGAAAATTCCATCCAAATCCTGAAAAAATTGAAATTTTTATATGAAAAACTTATTTATTTATTTATTTATTTACATATTTAGATTATAATTAAAATTACAAACTAAATTAATTAGGGCTATGGCAACGGCGGCCTTAAGCACAATGGAACATAAGAAGTCATTTAAACTTAACTAAATAGAATGCATCAAATTTGTTTGTCTAAGGAATTCAAGAAGTTTCTGTGTGTTATCATTGTCTTCATAATTTAAAACCAATGAAGGTTTCTGAGAGTTAAATATTTCAGTTCTAATTTTGTGGAGATTTGGGCATATATCCAATATATGCTCAACATCAACATCTTCCACATGACAAAGAGGGCAATCGGTCGGGTTATTTCTATCCATGTATTTTTGATGTGTGATCAACGTATGTCCGAGTCTTAGTCGTACGATTTTGGTCATTTCGTATCTGTCAATATTAGCATGGGCAAGTTTCTTAATTGTATTTTTCTTAACGTTTACCTTTTTGTACCATTCTGTGGTATTATTCAGTCCAAAGTGAACTTTCTCTCTAAGTTTGGAATTTAATAGCCGGTTGATATCTCTTGTATTAAAGTTTGGTATCATTGATACTGGCGATGATTTGGCACTACGTGCCATAGAATCCGCATATTCATTTCCGATTATTCCCACATGACCGGGAATCCACATAATTTTTATATTTGGATAATGGTCAATCAATTCTCCTCTAATATGGGATGGATAGTAATCACGATTGTTGATATTCTTGATTGCATCAATGGCTGATAAAGAATCCGTGCAAATTATGTGTTTCTCATCTATGTCTTTAATGTATTGTATGGCTTTAAAAATTGCTATAATCTCTGCAGTAAATACAGAGCTATAATAAGGTAATAATGATGTGGTAATGGTACTGTCAATTTTAGTCACGCTGAATGCGGTACTAAATTCATCCTTTGATCCGTCCGTGTATAAAAATTTATATTCTTGCAGTTTGTTTTGTATTTCTTTAAAATTCTGTTGATATATTTCTTGCGGTGTATTGTCCTTTCTGTGTAAACGTAATGATTCTATTATAGAATCCTGTAAATGCCATGGGGGATTTTTGAATTTATCAACGGATAATGGCTTATAGGGTAAGTCATATCGCCTGCAAATTCGAATAACTTTCTGATTAGTCGATTCAATTCTCGTAGGTCTTTTCCTTCTAAAAATCTTTTTCAAGTGCGAATGATTGGGCGTGCTGTAAGAGTATAATATTGATTTATATAGCTTTGCTGTAGCATGTGATCTAAGGTCCTCGATAGAGGGCATTTCAGCTTCAAAATATAAATTACGGATTGGGGTTGATTTGAATGCTCCTAGCGCTACACGTATACTGCTGTTGTATATAGCCTTTACCTTGTCTAGGTTTCTCTTGGTTGTATAACCGTAAAGGTAGATACCATAAACTATTTTACTTCTAATCATCGCATTAATAACTCCTAGAATTGAAAGGATGTCACATTTGAACTTTAATGAAGAAAGACATTTAATTATATCTAACCGCTTCATTAGAGAGGAAATTAAGTGTTCTATGTGTGATAGCCATTTGTATCGAGAGTCAATAGTAACTCCCAAAATCTTCAGAGACTGGACTCGTTCGATAGAATTATTGCGTAAAGGAACAGATATAGTGCAAATACGTTTCCGACATATGTGTAGATGCTTACTTTTCGGTATCGAAAGTCGAGCACCAGAATACTTGGACCAATCAGATATTTCACGAAAAACAGGATCTAAGTTGCATCTATTGGATCGTCCTCGGAACTCTTTTATAATTAAAAAATCATCTGCATATGCACAAAATGAAATATCCTTATAAAGAGTAAGCTTGGAACATAATTTTTCGTAAGATATTAAAAATAAAATAACTGAGATAGGCGAACCCTGGGGTATTCCATTGCTCAAACTGAAAGTATCAGATGTATTATTTCCTATTTTAACCCTAAATTGCCTCTTAGTCATGAAATTAAAAATATATTTAATTATGTTTGGTCCCAGCTTCCATTCCTTAAGCTGGTCAATAATCGTATGCACACCAATTCTATCGAATGCCTTAGCAAAATCTAATGATATTATGGATAAGTGTCCCTTCCTTGAAAGCGAATCAGTAATCAGATTATCTACATAAAGTAGATTATCAGCTACTGACTTTCCTTGTCTAAATGCGATTTGTTGACTACTAATAAGTTTGTTTGTATTAACAAACCACCATAGTCTTTTCGCAACAATTTTATCAAGAACCTTTGAAAAACATGAGTTTAGGGATATGGGTCTATAGCTAGTCAGTATGTCTTTGCTGGAATTAGGTTTCAAAACCGGAGTTACAAGACTTCGCTTGTAGGACTGAGGTATATAGCTATGGAAAATATTATCGAATAACCCACATAGTCTCCTCTTAACGTCATACGGTAAATTCTTAATCATAGCATAATTTACGCGATCCTCTCCTGGAGTCCTTCCCCTAAAACTTTCAATAACCGAGTTCATCTCTAAATAGGTTATGTTCCCATCTATAATACGAGACCTTCGGAGGGGTACGTAATCAATAGATAAGTCTATAGCTGATTTCCGTTCTTTAAAAGTTTGATCAAAATTGTTATCCCTTGACTCATTAGACCAATAATTTCCAAACAAATTCGCAATCTCTACTTTGTCGGTAATTCCTCTGTCAGGCTCATTTTCTGCTCTGATACAATGAATACCAGCTCGCATTTTGACGCCACACAAGCGCCTTATATTTCTCCATACCGTCGAAGTGGAAGTCTTAGAATTAATTTCTGAAGTGAACTTCTCTAAGCTTAATCGCTTAGATAATTTCAATTCCCGTTTAAAAATAGCGTTTGCCCGTTTAAAATTAATAACATTAACACTCGATATGTCCCTTTTAACAATGTTCCACATTCTATTTCGCTCTTTCTTTAATTTTTCTAGCTTTTTATTCCACCAAGGAACTTGAAAACTACTCTGTCTATTATGGTTTTGTGGTATGGAAATATTTGCGGCACGATGTATAATCCTAGTCAAATTTGCTGCCTCCTTATTTACTTCCTCAGATATAGGAATTTCTGCGCTAAACCTGCTGACGTTTTCCATATAAGCATCCCAGTTTGCTAGATCCGTCTTAAATCTGGGCTTAAGTCTAATATTTTTACTAAATTCTCGAGGGAAAAGTGTGGTCAAAATCGGATAATGATCACTCCCGTGCAAATCATTTAAGATTTGCCACTGACTGTCCAAAGCTAGTCTTGGAGAACCAAATGTCAAATCAATATGAGTAAACGTACTATGAGTGGTAAAATGTGTTGGACTGCCGTCGTTGAGCAAAATGTAATTAGAATCATTTAAAAATGAGTCAATTTTATTACCTCTACTATTATTGGCCGAAGATCCCCAAAGGCGATTCCAGCCGTTAAAATCTCCAACTACAAAATGTTGTTGGTTCGAATTTGGAAAAAGTTCTTCTAGAGTGTCCTTGTCAAAAGTCGTACTAGGAGAAAAATAAGCCGATGTCATCATAAATTTTACTTTCGATTCTACAGTTATCGAAACTATATCAAAATTCGACTCTATGTCGTGTACATTATGCTGAATTTGAGCATGGACCAGAATTGCTGAACCTCCATAAGAATTATCAGAACTATTTTTACTATAAAGTGTGTAATTTAAAGGCACTGGAATTCCCATTGTAGTTTGTAAATGTGTTTCCTGCAAAGCAATGATGTGTGGGCTATGAGACTTAATGATAAGTTGCAATTCTTGATAATTATTTAAATATCCTTTCATGTTCCACTGAATTATTTTTAATGACATTATATACTATATATATAAAAAAGAAAACTATTTAAAATATACTAACTAAAGTAAGTTATGTAATAAAAAATTAAAAAGTAAATTCTATGTGATATCAAAAATTTCTTCACCATCTGATAAAAGAATGTCCATTGGCAGCGGAGACTTCATTGGCGTGCTTTTTATTTTCGACGCTTTAGTTGTTTGTGTTGTTGTTGTCTTTCGAAGTTTGGCTTTGAGCTCCAATTGTTTTCGTCTAGACAAATTCTTGGGTGCAATTTTTATTGCTGATGATTTCAATGGGGTTGTGTGCTTTGTTGTTGTTGTTGCTGTGTGTGGTGTACTGCTTGGAGTAGGTTGGCTATGGTTTGAACAACTGGTATGAGTGGACATGTTCGATGGGGGCATGGAGCCCGATGCAAGGTTTGATGACGTCATACTTTTATCAAACATATCAATGTTGCTATAGCTAACCGATGGTCGGACTACAGAAGCGAAGGAAGAGTGGGTTTGATGTCTTTCGTGATATATTTCTCTTGCTTTTTTGTTGTCGACTTTTTTAGTTGTTTTTATTGCTTGGATCTCTTTCTCTTTTAAGAATATTGGACATTTTTTATCCATTGTGTTGTGGTTCTTATTCTCCATATTATGGACATCACAATTGATGCAGCGTTTCTCATTTTGACACAATTCGTTTTTCTCTGGATCTGTATGGAATGGCAAAGAGCAATTGCAGCATTTTTTCTCTGCATTACAATATTTTGTTGGGTGACCAAATTTAAAACACTTGAAACATCTCAGGGGAAAGGGAATAAATGTACGAACAGGCGTAATTTCGTAACCAACCTTTACTTCTTCTGGGTGTTCTGGCTTCGAAAATGTAAGAATGATAAGTCCCGTTTCATTTAATCGCTCACCCTCTTTTCTCATTATTTTTCTTATCTCAGAGACACTCTGAGGCTTCATTTCTTCAAGAATTTCTTCATCTTTCGTACCAATCAAATCACCTGCATATATAACGCCTTTAGAACTGTTCAAATATTCGTGTTCTTTGACTTCTACTTCAATGGAGGGGGTAAGAGATGTAAGCTGCACGAGTTTGGTTGCTTGAGTTAAGTGTTTGGTTTTTAGCAAAATGTTACCATTTCTTAATTTTTTGCAACTTTCAATTTCACCGTTACAAACATAGTCAATTGTTTTCTTTAACAAGAATGGGGAAACTTGAGATAATGTATTATTTTCACTATTAACTCTGCTCATTACCAAATATTTTGGTCCCATAGAAATGTTTTTTAACTTTTTTGTCTTGTCAATCCTCATTGAGAGATTAGGGTCAGGTGGTTCACCCATTTTGTATCACAAATTAAACATAAAAATTTAATATCTTCTTTTTTAACTATTTGTGTTTTTTTCCTTTTTATTTAAAAATCCAATTTTTTATCAGAAACACTTCACTTATTTATCTTTTGTTATTCTTTCACACGTAATTCCTTTCTCACTTTATTAGATATTTGTTTTTGTTTTTCTTAAAATTTAAACTGAAAGAGAGTTTTATAACGGTTCTCTACTAATTAATTGCCGACGGCACAATCAGTGTATTCAAGCGCGACTTATGACTGCTCACGAAGAAGGTCAAAGACAGACTCCATATGAAAAACTTGTTTTGCTCATATCTCCTAAACTATGCGTCCTAGAGCGAAAAGGAGCTTAATTCATGTCCACCTCCAAAAAATCGAAAATTCCATCAAAATCGTAAAAAAATTGAAATTTTTATATGAAAAACTTGTTTTGCTCATATCTCCTAAACTATGCGTCCTAGAGCGAAAAGGAGCTTAATTCATGTCCACCCCCAAAAAATTGAAAATTCCATCCAAATCCTGAAAAAATTTAAATTTTTATATGAAAAACTTGTTTTGCTCATATCTCCTAAACTATGCGTCCTAGAGCGAAAAGGAGCTTAATTCATGTCCACCCACAAAAAATCGAAAATTCCATCAAAATCGTAAAAAAATTGAAATTTTTATATGAAAAACTTGTTTTGCTCATATCTCCTAAACTATGCGTCCTAGAGCGAAAAGGAGCTTAATTCATGACCACCCACAAAAAATCGAAAATTCCATCCAAATCCTGAAAAAATTGAAATTTTTATATGAAAAACTTGTTTTACTCATATCTCCTAAACTATGCGTCCTAGAGCGAAAAGGAGCTTAATTCATGTCCACCTCCAAAAAATCGAAAATTCCATCCAAATCCTGAAAAAATTGAAATTTTTATATGAAAAACTTGTTTTGCTCATATCTCCTAAACTATGCGTCCTAGAGCGAAAAGGAGCTTAATCCATGTCCACCCCCAAAAAAAACGAAAATTCCATCCAAATCCTGAAAAAATTGAAATTTTTATATGAAAAACTTGTTTTGCTCATATCTCCTAAACTATGCGTCCTAGAGCGAAAAGGAGCTTAATTCATGACCACCCCCAAAAAATCGAAAATTCCATCCAAATACTGAAAAAATTGAAATTTTTATATGAAAAACTTGTTTTGCTCATATCTCCTAAACTATGCGTCCTAGAGCAAAAAGGAGCTTAATTCATGTCCACCCCCAAAAAAACGGAAATTTCATCCAAATCCTGAAAAAATTGAAATTTTTATATGAAAAACTTGTTTTGCTCATATCTCCTAAACTATGCGTCCTAGAGCGAAAAGGAGCTTAATTCATGTCCACCCCCAAAAAATCGAAAATTCCATCCAAATACTGAAAAAATTTAAATTTTTATATGAAAAACTTGTTTTGCTCATATCTCCTAAACTATGCGTCCTAGAGCGAAAAGGAGCTTAATTCATGTCCACCCCCAAAAAACCGAAAATTCCATCCAAATCCTGAAAAAATTGAATTTTTTATATGAAAAATTTGTTTTGCTCATATCTCCTAAACTATGCGTCCTAGAGCGAAAAGAAGCTTAATTCATGACCACCCACAAAAAATCGAAAATTCCATCCAAATCCTGAAAAAATTGAAATTTTTATATGAAAAACTTGTTTTGCTCATATCTCCTAAACTATGCGTCCTAGAGCGAAAAGGAGCTTAATTCATGACTACCCCCAAAAAATCGAAAATTCCATCCAAATACTGAAAAAATTTAAATTTTTATATGAAAAACTTGTTTTGCTCATATCTCCTAAACTATGCGTCCTAGATCGAAAAGAAGCTTAATTCATGACCACCCACCAAAAATCGAAAATTCCATCCAAATCCTGAAAAAATTGAAATTTTTATATGAAAAACTTGTTTTGCTCATATCTCCTAAACTATGCGTCGTAGAGCGAAAAGGAGCTTAATTCATGTCCACCCCCAAAAAACCGAAAATTCCATCCAAATCCCGAAAAAATTGAAATTTTTATATGAAAAACTTGTTTTGCTCATATCTCCTAAACTATGCGTCCTAGAGCGAAAAGGAGCTTAATTCATGTCCACCCCCAAAAAAACCGAAAATTCCATCCAAATCCTGAAAAAATTTAAATTTTTATATGAAAAACTTGTTTGGCTCATATCTCCTAAACAATGCGTCCTAGAGCGAAAAGGAGCTTAATTCATGTCCACCCCCAAAAAACCGAAAATTCCATCAAAATCCTGAAAAAATTGAAATTTTTATATGAAAAACTTGTTTTGCTCATATCTCCTAAACTATGCGTCCTAGAGCGAAAAGGAGCTTAATTCATCTCCACCCCCAAAAAACCGAAAATTCCATCCAAATCCTGAAAAAATTGAAATTTTTGTATGAAAAACTTGTTTTGCTCATATCTCCTAAACTATGCGTCCTAGAGCGAAAAGGAGCTTAATTCATGTCCACCCCCAAAAAACCGAAAATTCCATCCAAATCCTGAAAAAATTGAAATTTTTATATGAAAAACTTGTTTTGCTCATATCTCCTAAACTATGCGTCCTAGAGCGAAAAGGAGCTTAATTCATGACCACCCCCAAAAAATCGAAAATTCCATCGAAATCCTGAAAAATTTAAATTTTTATATGAAAAACTTGTTTTGCTCATATCTCCTAAACTATGCGTCCTAGAGCGAAAGGAGCTTAATTCATGACCACCCACAAAAAACGAAAATTCCATCCAAATCCTGAAAAAATTTAAATTTTTATATGAAAAACTTGTTTTGCTCATATCTCCTAAACTATGCGTCCTAGAGCGAAAAGGAGCTTAATTCATGTCCACCCCCAAAAAACCGAAAATTCCATCCAAATCCTGAAAAAATTGAAATTTTTATATGAAAAACTTGTTTTGCTCATATCTCCTAAACTATGCGTCCTAGATCGAAAAGAAGCTTAATTCATGACCACCCACCAAAAATCGAAAATTCCATCCAAATCCTGAAAAAATTGAAATTTTTATATGAAAAACTTGTTTTGCTCATATCTCCTAAACTATGCGTCCTAGAGCGAAAAGAAGCTTAATTCATGACCACCCCCAAAAAATCGAAAATTCCATCAAAATCGTAAAAAAATTGAAATTTTTATATGAAAAACTTGTTTTGCTCATATCTCCTAAACTATGCATCCTAGAGCAAAAAGGAGCTTAATTCATGGCCACCCCCAAAAAATCGAAAATTCCATCCAAATCCTGAAAAAATTGAAATTTTTATATGAAAAACTTGTTTTGCTCATATCTCCTAAACTATGCGTCCTAGAGCGAAAAGGAGCTTAATTCATGACCACCCCCAAAAAATCGAAAATTCCATCAAAATCGTAAAAAAATTGAAATTTTTATATGAAAAACTTGTTTTGCTCATATCTCCTAAACTATGCGTCGTAGAGCGAAAAGGAGCTTAATTCATGACCACCCCCAAAAAACCGAAAATTCCATCCAAATCCCGAAAAAATTGAAATTTTTATATGAAAAACTTGTTTTGCTCATATCTCCTAAACTATGCGTCCTAGAGCGAAAAGGAGCTTAATTCATGTCCACCCCCAAAAAAACCGAAAATTCCATCCAAATCCTGAAAAAATTGAAATTTTTATATGAAAAACTTGTTTGGCTCATATCTCCTAAACAATGCGTCCTAGAGCGAAAAGGAGCTTAATTCATGTCCACCCCCAAAAAACCGAAAATTCCATCAAAATCCTGAAAAAATTGAAATTTTTATATGAAAAACTTGTTTTGCTCATATCTCCTAAACTATGCGTCCTAGAGCGAAAAGGAGCTTAATTCATCTCCACCCCCAAAAAACCGAAAATTCCATCCAAATCCTGAAAAAATTGAAATTTTTATATGAAAAACTTGTTTTGCTCATATCTCCTAAACTATGCGTCCTAGAGCGAAAAGGAGCTTAATTCATGTCCACCCCCAAAAAACCGAAAATTCCATCCAAATCCTGAAAAAATTGAAATTTTTATATGAAAAACTTGTTTTGCTCATATCTCCTAAACTATGCGTCCTAGAGCGAAAAGGAGCTTAATTCATGACCACCCCCAAAAAATCGAAAATTCCATCGAAATCCTGAAAAATTTAAATTTTTATATGAAAAACTTGTTTTGCTCATATCTCCTAAACTATGCGTCCTAGAGCGAAAGGAGCTTAATTCATGACCACCCACAAAAAACGAAAATTCCATCCAAATCCTGAAAAAATTTAAATTTTTATATGAAAAACTTGTTTTGCTCATATCTCCTAAACTATGCGTCCTAGAGCGAAAAGGAGCTTAATTCATGACCACCCCCAAAAAATCCAAAATTCCATCCAAATCCTGAAAAAATTTAAATTTTTATATGAAAAACTTGTTTTGCTCATATCTCCTAAACTATGCGTCCTAGAGCGAAAAGGAGCTTAATTCATGACCACCCACAAAAAATCGAAAATTCCATCCAAATCCTGAAAAAATTTAAATTTTTATATGAAAAACTTGTTTTGCTCATATCTCCTAAACTACGCGTCCTAGAGCGAAAAGGAGCTTAATTCATGACCACCCACAAAATATCGAAAATTCCATCCAAATCCTGAAAAAATTGAAATTTTTATATGAAAAACTTGTTTTGCTCATATCTCCTAAACTATGCGTCCTAGAGCAAAAAGGAGCTTAATTCATGACCACCCCCAAAAAATCGAAAATTCCATCCAAATCCTGAAAAAATTTAAATTTTTATATGAAAAACTTGTTTTGTTCATATCTCCTAAACTATGCGTCCTAGAGCGAAAAGGAGCTTAATTCATGACCACCCCCAAAAAATCGAAAATTCATCCAAATCCTGAAAAAAAATAAATTTTTATATGAAAAACTTGTTTTGCTCATATCTCCTAAACTATGCGTCCTAGAGCGAAAAGGAGCTTAATTCATGTCCACCCCCAAAAAACCGAAAATTCCATCCAAATCCTGAAAAAATTTAAATTTTTATATGAAAAACTTGTTTTGCTCATATCTCCTAAACTATGCGTCCTAGAGCGAAAAGGAGCTTAATTCATGACCACCCCAAAAAATCGAAAATTCCATTTAAATCCTGAAGAAACTTGTTTTGCTCATATCTCCTAAACTATGCGTCCTAGAGCGAAAAGGAGCTTAATTCATCTCCACCCCCAAAAAACCGAAAATTCCATCCAAATCCTGAAAAAATTGAAATTTTTATATGAAAAACTTGTTTTGCTCATATCTCCTAAACTATGCGTCCTAGAGCGAAAAGGAGCTTAATTCATGTCCACCCCCAAAAAACCGAAAATTCCATCCAAATCCTGAAAAAATTGAATTTTTTATATGAAAAATTTGTTTTGCTCATATCTCCTAAACTATGCGTCCTAGAGCGAAAAAGGAGCTTAATTCATGACCACCCACAAAATATCGAAAATTCCATCCAAATCCTGAAAAAATTGAAATTTTTATATGAAAAACTTGTTTTGCTCATATCTCCTAAACTATGCGTCCTAGAGCAAAAAGGAGCTTAATTCATGACCACCCCCAAAAAATCGAAAATTCCATCCAAATCCTGAAAAAATTTAAATTTTTATATGAAAAACTTGTTTTGTTCATATCTCCTAAACTATGCGTCCTAGAGCGAAAAGGAGCTTAATTCATGACCACCCCCAAAAAATCGAAAATTCATCCAAATCCTGAAAAAAAATAAATTTTTATATGAAAAACTTGTTTTGCTCATATCTCCTAAACTATGCGTCCTAGAGCGAAAAAGAGCTTAATTCATGACCACCCCCAAAAAATCGAAAATTCCATCCAAATCCTGAAAAAATTAAAATTTTTATATGAAAAACTTGTTTTGCTCATATCTCCTAAACTATGCGTCCTAGAGCGAAAAGGAGCTTAATTCATGACCACCCCCAAAAAATCGAAAATTCCATCCAAAACCTGAAAAAATTGAAATTTTTATATGAAAAACTTGTTTTGCTCATATCTCCTAAACTATGCGTCCTAGAGCGAAATGGAGCTTAATTCATGACCACCCACAAAAAATCGAAAATTCCATCCAAATCCTGAAAAAATTTAAATTTTTATATGAAAAACTTGTTTTGCTCATATCTCCTAAACTATGTGTCCTAGAGCGAAAAGGAGCTTAATTCATGTCCACCCCCAAAAAATCGAAAATTCCATCCAAATCCTGAAAAAATTGAAATTTTTATATGAAAAACTTGTTTTGCTCATATCTCCTAAACTATGCGTCCTAGAGCGAAAAGGAGCTTAATTCATGACCACCCCCAAAAAATCGAAAATTCCATCCAAATCCTGAAAAAATTAAAATTTTTATATGAAAAACTTGTTTTGCTCATATCTCCTAAACTATGCGTCCTAGAGCGAAAAGGAGCTTAATTCATGTCCACCCCCAAAAAATCGAAAATTCCATCAAAATCGTAAAAAAATTGAAATTTTTATATGAAAAACTTGTTTTGCTCATATCTCCTAAACTATGCGTCCTAGAGCGAAAAGGAGCTTAATTCATGTCCACCCCCAAAAAATCGAAAATTCCATCAAAATCGCAAAAAAAATTGAAATTTTTATATGAAAAACTTGTTTTGCTCATATCTCCTAAACTATGCGTCCTAGAGCGAAAAGGAGCTTAATTCATGTCCACCTCCAAAAAATCGAAAATTCCATCAAAATCCTGAAAAAATTTAAATTTTTATATGAAAAACTTGTTTTGCTCATATCTCCTAAACTGTGCGTCCTAGAGCGAAAAGGAGCTTAATTCATGTCCACCCCCAAAAAACCGAAAATTCCATCCAAATCCTGAAAAAATTGAAATTTTTATATGAAAAACTTATTTTGCTCATATCTAATAAACTATGCGTCCTAGAGCGAAAAGGAGCTTAATTCATCTCCACCCCCAAAAAACCGAAAATTCCATCCAAATCCTGAAAAAATTGAAATTTTTATATGAAAAACTTGTTTTGCTCATATCTCCTAAACTATGCGTCCTAGAGCGAAAAGGAGCTTAATTCATCTCCACCCCCAAAAAACCGAAAATTCCATCCAAATCCTGAAAAAATTGAAATTTTTATATGTAAAACTTGTTTTGCTCATATCTCCTAAACTATGCGTCCTAGAGCGAAAAGGAGCTTAATACATGTCCACCTCCAAAAAATCGAAAATTCCATCCAAATCCTGAAAAAATTTAAATTTTTATATGAAAAACTTGTTTTGCTCATATCTCCTAAACTATGCGTCCTAGAGCGAAAAGGAGCTTAATTCATGTCCACCCCCAAAAAATCGAAAATTCCATCCAAATCCTGAAAAAATTGAAATTTTTATATGAAAAACTTGTTTTGCTCATATCTCCTAAACTATGCGTCCTAGAGCGAAAGGAGCTTAATTCATGTCCACCTCCAAAAAATCGAAAATTCCATCAAAATCCTGAAAAAATTGAAATTTTTATATGAAAAACTTGTTTTGCTCATATCTCCTAAACTATGCGTCCTAGAGCGAAAAGGAGCTTAATTCATATCCACCCCCAAAAAACCGAAAATTCCATCCAAATCCTGAAAAATTTAAATTTTTATATGAAAAACTTGTTTTGCTCATATCTCCTAAACTATGCGTCCTAGAGCGAAAAGGAGCTTAATTCATGTCCACCTCCAAAAAATCGAAAATTCATCCAAATCCTGAAAAAATTGAAATTTTTATATGAAAAACTTGTTTTGCTCATATCTCCTAAACTATGTGTCCTAGAGCGAAAAGGAGCTTAATTCATGTCCACCCCCAAAAAATCGAAAATTCCATCCAAATCCTGAAAAAATTGAAATTTTTATATGAAAAACTTGTTTTGCTCATATCTCCTAAACTATGCGTCCTAGAGCGAAAAGGAGCTTAATTCATGACCACCCCCAAAAAATCGAAAATTCCATCCAAATCCTGAAAAAATTAAAATTTTTATATGAATAACTTGTTTTGCTCATATATCCTAAACTATGCGTCCTAGAGCGAAAAGGAGCTTAATTCATGTCCACCCCCAAAAAATCGAAAATTCCATCCAAATCGTAAAAAAATTGAAATTTTTATATGAAAAACTTGTTTTGCTCATATCTCCTAAACTATGCGTCCTAGAGCGAAAAGGAGCTTAATTCATGTCCACCTCCAAAAAATCGAAAATTCCATCAAAATCCTGAAAAAATTGAAATTTTTATATGAAAAACTTGTTTTGCTCATATCTCCTAAACTGTGCGTCCTAGAGCGAAAAGGAGCTTAATTCATGTCCACCCCCAAAAAACCGAAAATTCCATCCAAATCCTGAAAAAATTGAAATTTTTATATGAAAAACTTATTTTGCTCATATCTAATAAACTATGCGTCCTAGAGCGAAAAGGAGCTTAATTCATCTCCACCCCCAAAAAACCGAAAATTCCATCCAAATCCTGAAAAAATTGAAATTTTTATATGAAAAACTTGTTTTGCTCATATCTCCTAAACTATGCGTCCTAGAGCGAAAAGGAGCTTAATTCATCTCCACCCCCAAAAAACCGAAAATTCCATCCAAATCCTGAAAAAATTGAAATTTTTATATGTAAAACTTGTTTTGCTCATATCTCCTAAACTATGCGTCCTAGAGCGAAAAGGAGCTTAATTCATGTCCACCTCCAAAAAATCGAAAATTCCATCCAAATCCTGAAAAAATTTAAATTTTTATATGAAAAACTTGTGTTGCTCATATCTCCTAAACTATGCGTCCTAGAGCGAAAAGGAGCTTAATTCATGTCCACCTCCAAAAAATCGAAAATTCCATCCAAATCCTGAAAAAAATTTAAATTTTTATATGAAAAACTTGTTTTGCTCATATCTCCTAAACTATGCGTCCTAGAGCGAAAAGGAGCTTAATTCATGTCCACCCCCAAAAAATCGAAAATTCCATCCAAATCCTGAAAAAATTGAAATTTTTATATGAAAAACTTGTTTTGCTCATATCTCCTAAACTATGCGTCCTAGAGCGAAAAGGAGCTTAATTCATGACCACCCCCAAAAAATCGAAAATTCCATCCAAATCCTGAAAAAAATTTAAATTTTTATATGAAAAACTTGTTTTGCTCATATCTCCTAAACTATGCGTCCTAGAGCGAAAAGGAGCTTAATTCATGTCCACCCCCAAAAAATCGAAAATTCCATCAAAATCGTAAAAAAATTGAAATTTTTATATGAAAAACTTGTTTTGCTCATATCTCCTAAACTATGCGTCCTAGAGCGAAAAGGAGCTTAATTCATGTCCACCCCCAAAAAATCGAAAATTCCATCAAAATCGTAAAAAAATTGAAATTTTTATATGAAAAACTTGTTTTGCTCATATCTCCTAAACTATGCGTCCTAGAGCGAAAAGGAGCTTAATTCATGACCACCCACAAAAAATCGAAAATTCCATCCAAATCCTGAAAAAATTGAAATTTTTATATGAAAAACTTGTTTTGCTCATATCTCCTAAACTATGCGTCCTAGAGCGAAAAGGAGCTTAATTCATGTCCACCTCCAAAAAATCGAAAATTCCATCCAAATCCTGAAAAAATTGAAATTTTTATATGAAAAACTTGTTTTGCTCATATCTCCTAAACTATGCGTCCTAGAGCGAAAAGGAGCCTAATTTATGTCCACCCCCAAAAAATCGAAAATTCCATCCAAATACTGAAAAAATTTAAATTTTTATATGAAAAACTTGTTTTGTTCATATCTCCTAAACTATGCGTCCTAGAGCGAAAAGGAGCTTAATTCATGACCAACCCACAAAAAATCGTAAATTACATCCAAATCCTGAAAAAATTTAAATTTTTATATGAAAAACTTGTTTTGTTCATATCTCCTAAACTATGCGTCCTAGAGCGAAAAGGAGCTTAATTCATGACCACCCCCAAAAAATCGAAAATTCATCCAAATCCTGAAAAAAATCGAATTTTTATATGAAAAACTTGTTTTGCTCATATCTCCTAAACTATGCGTCCTAGAGCGAAAAGGAGCTTAATTCATGTCCACCTCCAAAAAATCGAAAATTCCATCCAAATCCTGAAAAAATTGAAATTTTTATATGAAAACCTTGTTTTGCTCATATCTCCTAAATTATGCGTCCTAGAGCGAAAAGGAGCTTAATTCATGTCCACCTCCAAAAAATCGAAAATTCCATCCAAATCCTGAAAAAATTGAAATTTTTATATGAAAAACTTGTTTTGCTCATATCTCCTAAACTATGCGTCCTAGAGCGAAAAGGAGCCTAATTTATGTCCACCCCCAAAAAATCGAAAATTCCATCCAAATACTGAAAAAATTTAAATTTTTATATGAAAAACTTGTTTTGTTCATATCTCCTAAACTATGCGTCCTAGAGCGAAAAGGAGCTTAATTCATGACCACCCCCAAAAAATCGAAAATTCCATCAAAATCCTGAAAAAATTTAAATTTTTATATGAAAAACTTGTTTTGTTCATATCTCCTAAACTATGCGTCCTAGAGCGAAAAGGAGCTTAATTCATGACCGCCCCCAAAAATCGAAAATTCATCCAAATCCTGAAAAAATTGAAATTTTTATATGAAAAACTTGTTTTGCTCATATCTCCTAAACTAGAGCGAAAATAAGCTTAATTCATGACCACCCACAAAAAATCGAAAATTCCATCCAAATCCTGAAAAAATTGAAATTTTTATATGAAAAACTTGTTTTGCTCATATCTCCTAAACTATGCGTCCTAGAGCAAAAAGGAGCTTAATTCATGTCCACCCCCAAAACATCGAAAATTCCATCCAAATCCTGAAAAAATTGAAATTATTATATGAAAAACTTGTTTTGCTCATATCTCCTAAACTATGCGTCCTAGAGCGAAAAGGAGCTTAATTCATGTCCACCCCCAAAAAACCGAAAATTCCCATCCAAATCCTGAAAAAATTTAAATTTTTATATGAAAAACTTGTTTTGCTCATATCTCCTAAACTATGCGTCCTAGAGCGAAAAGGAGCTTAATTCATGACCACCCCCAAAAAATCGAAAATTCCATCAAAATCCTGAAAAAATTTAAATTTTTATATGAAAAACTTGTTTTGTTCATATCTCCTAAACTATGCGTCCTAGAGCGAAAAGGAGCTTAATTCATGACCACCCCCAAAAATCGAAAATTCATCCAAATCCTGAAAAAAATGGAATTTTTATATGAAAAACTTGTTTTGCTCATATCTCCTAAACTATGCGTCCTAGAGCGAAAAGGAGCTTAATTCATCTCCACCCCCAAAACACCGAAAATTCCATCCAAATCCTGAAAAAATTGAAATTTTTATATGAAAAACTTGTTTTGCTCATATCTCCTAAACTATGCGTCGTAGAGCGAAAAGGAGCTTAATTCATGTCCACCCCCAAAAAATCGAAAATTCCATCAAAATCGTAAAAAAATTGAAATTTTTATATGAAAAACTTGTTTTGCTCATATCTCCTAAACTATGCGTCCTAGAGCAAAAAGGAGCTTAATTCATGTCCACCCCCAAAAAACCGAAAATTCCATCCAAATCCTGAAAAAATTGAATTTTTTATATGAAAAATTTGTTTTGCTCATATCTCCTAAACTATGCGTCCTAGAGCGAAAAGGAGCTTAATTCATGACCACCCCCCAAAAAATCGAAAATTCATCCAAATCCTGAAAAAATTGAAATTTTTATATGAAAAACTTGTTTTGTTCATATCTCCTAAACTATGCGTCCTAGAGCGAAAAGGAGCTTAATTCATGTCGACCCCTAAAAAAACGAAAATTCCATCCAAATACTGAAAAAATTTAAATTTTTATATGAAAAACTTGTTTTGCTCATATCTCCTAAACTATGCGTCCTAGAGCGAAAAGGAGCTTAATTCATGACCACCCCCCAAAAAATCGAAAATTCATCCAAATCCTGAAAAAATTGAAATTTTTATATGAAAAACTTGTTTTGTTCATATCTCCTAAACTATGCGTCCTAGAGCGAAAAGGAGCTTAATTCATGACCACCCCCAAAAAAATCGAAAATTTATCCAAATCCTGAAAAAAATGGAATTTTTATATGAAAAACTTGTTTTGCTCATATCTCCTAAACTATGCGTCCTAGAGCGAAAAGGAGCTTAATTCATGTCCACCCCCAAAAAATCGAAAATTCCATCCAAATCCTGAAAAAAATGGAATTTTTATATGAAAAACCGAAAATTCCATCCAAATCCTGAAAAAATTTAAATTTTTATATGAAAAACTTGTTTTGCTTATATCTCCTAAACTATGCGTCCTAGAGCGAAAAGGAGCTAAATTCATGACCACCCCCAAAAATTCGAAAATTCCATCCAAATCGTAAAAAATTGAAATTTTTATATGAAAACCTTGTTTTGCTCATATCTCCTAAACTATGCGTCCTAGAGCGAAAAGGAGCTTAATTCATGTCCACCCCCAAAAAATCGAAAATTCCATCAAAATCGTAAAAAAATTGAAATTTTTATATGAAAAACTTGTTTTGCTCATATCTCCTAAACTATGCGTCCTAGAGCGAAAAGGAGCTTAATTCATGTCCACCTCCAAAAAATCGAAAATTCCATCAAAATCCTGAAAAAATTGAAATTTTTATATGAAAAACTTGTTTTGCTCATATCTCCTAAACTGTGCGTCCTAGAGCGAAAAGGAGCTTAATTCATGTCCACCCCCAAAAAACCGAAAATTCCATCCAAATCCTGAAAAAATTGAAATTTTTATATGAAAAACTTATTTTGCTCATATCTAATAAACTATGCGTCCTAGAGCGAAAAGGAGCTTAATTCATCTCCACCCCCAAAAAACCGAAAATTCCATCCAAATCCTGAAAAAATTGAAATTTTTATATGAAAAACTTGTTTTGCTCATATCTCCTAAACTATGCGTCCTAGAGCGAAAAGGAGCTTAATTCATCTCCACCCCCAAAAAACCGAAAATTCCATCCAAATCCTGAAAAAATTGAAATTTTTATATGTAAAACTTGTTTTGCTCATATCTCCTAAACTATGCGTCCTAGAGCGAAAAGGAGCTTAATTCATGTCCACCTCCAAAAAATCGAAAATTCCATCCAAATCCTGAAAAAATTTAAATTTTTATATGAAAAACTTGTTTTGCTCATATCTCCTAAACTATGCGTCCTAGAGCGAAAAGGAGCTTAATTCATGTCCACCTCCAAAAAATCGAAAATTCCATCCAAATCCTGAAAAAATTGAAATTTTTATATGAAAAACTTGTTTTGCTCATATCTCCTAAACTATGCGTCCTAGAGCGAAAAGGAGCTTAATTCATCTCCACCCCCAAAACACCGAAAATTCCATCCAAATCCTGAAAAAAATGGAATTTTTATATGAAAAACCGAAAATTCCATCCAAATCCTGAAAAAATTTAAATTTTTATATGAAAAACTTGTTTTGCTTATATCTCCTAAACTATGCGTCCTAGAGCGAAAAGGAGCTAAATTCATGACCACCCCCAAAAATTCGAAAATTCCATCCAAATCGTAAAAAATTGAAATTTTTATATGAAAACCTTGTTTTGCTCATATCTCCTAAACTATGCGTCCTAGAGCGAAAAGGAGCTTAATTCATGACCACCCCCAAAAAATCGAAAATTCCATCCAAATCCTGAAAAAATTTAAATTTTTATATGAAAAACTTGTTTTGCTCATATCTCCTAAACTATGCGTCCTAGAGCGAAAAGGAGCTTAATTCATGACCACCCCCAAAAAATCGAAAATTCCATCCAAATCCTGAAAAAATTTAAATTTTTATATGAAAAACTTGTTTTGCTCATATCTCCTAAACTATACGTCCTCGAGCGAAAAGGAGCTTAATTCATGACCACCCCCAAAAAATCGAAAATTCCATCCAAATCGTAAAAAAATTGAAATTTTTATATGAAAAACTTGTTTTGCTTATATCTCCTAAACTATGCGTCCTAGAGCGAAAAGGAGCTAAATTCATGACCACCCCCAAAAATTCGAAAATTCCATCCAAATCGTAAAAAATTGAAATTTTTATATGAAAACCTTGTTTTGCTCATATCTCCTAAACTATGCGTCCTAGAGCGAAAAGGAGCTTAATTCATGTCCACCCCCAAAAAATCGAAAATTCCATCCAAATACTGAAAAAAATTGAATTTTTATATGAAAAACCGAAAATTCCATCCAAATCCTGAAAAAATTTAAATTTTTATATGAAAAACTTGTTTTGCTTATATCTCCTAAACTATGCGTCCTAGAGCGAAAAGGAGCTAAATTCATGACCACCCCCAAAAATTCGAAAATTCCATCCAAATCGTAAAAAATTGAAATTTTTATATGAAAACCTTGTTTTGCTCATATCTCCTAAACTATGCGTCCTAGAGCGAAAAGGAGCTTAATTCATGACCACCCCCAAAAAATCGAAAATTCCATCCAAATCCTGAAAAAATTTAAATTTTTATATGAAAAACTTGTTTTGCTCATATCTCCTAAACTATGCGTCCTAGAGCGAAAAGGAGCTTAATTCATGACCACCCCCAAAAAATCGAAAATTCCATCCAAATCCTGAAAAAATTTAAATTTTTATATGAAAAACTTGTTTTGCTCATATCTCCTAAACTATACGTCCTCGAGCGAAAAGGAGCTTAATTCATGACCACCCCCAAAAAATCGAAAATTCCATCCAAATCCTGAAAAAATTTAAATTTTTATATGAAAAACTTGTTTTGCTCATATCTCCTAAACTATGCGTCCTAGAGCGAAAAGAAGCTTAATTCATGACCACCCACAAAAAATCGAAAATTCCATCCAAATCCTGTAAAAACTGAATTTTTTATATGAAAAACTTGTTTTGTTCATATCTCCTAAACTATGCGTCCTAGAGCGAAAAGGAGCTTAATTCATGACCACCCCCAAAAAAATCGAAAATTCATCCAAATCCTGAAAAAAATGGAATTTTTATATGAAAAACTTGTTTTGCTTATATCTCCTAAACTATGCGTCCTAGAGCGAAAAGGAGCTAAATTCATGACCACCCCCAAAAATTCGAAAATTCCATCCAAATCGTAAAAAATTGAAATTTTTATATGAAAACCTTGTTTTGCTCATATCTCCTAAACTATGCGTCCTAGAGCGAAAAGGAGCTTAATTCATGACCACCCCCAAAAAATCGGAAATTCCATCCAAATCCTGAAAAAATTTAAATTTTTATATGAAAAACTTGTTTTGCTCATATCGCAAATTCCATCCAAATCCTGAAAAAATTGAAATTTTTATATGAAAAACTTGTTTTGATCATATCTCCTAAACTATGCGTCCTAGAGCGAAAAGGAGCTTAATTCATGACCACCCACAAAAAATCGAAAAGTCCATCCAAATCCTGAAAAAATTGAAATTTTTATATGAAAAACTTGTTTTGCTCATATCTCCTAAACTATGCGTCCTAGAGCGAAAAGAAGCTTAATTCATGACCACCCCCAAAAAATCAATTCCATCCAAATCCTGGAAAAATTAAAATTTTTATATGAAAAACTTGTTTTGTTCATATCTCCTAAACTATGCGTCCTAGAGCGAAAAGGAGCTTAATTCATGACCACCCACAAAAAATCGAAAATTCCATCCAAATCCTGAAAAAAATGGAATTTTTATATGAAAAACTTGTTTTGCTCATATCTCCTAAACTATGCGTCCTAAAGCGAAAAGAAGCTTAATTCATGACCATCCCCAAAAAATCGAAAATTCAATCTATGTTACGCGTGTCTTTATGAAATATTTTTTTTTTCCAAATTTATAAATTTATTAAAATATCGGCAATAAGAAGGGTTGATGGCATAAAAGTTGTAAGGTGGCCAGCTCTGCCAAGAGTGGTGGTTCTTCGACCCAAATTATTCGCCGCGTAATGAAAAACTTGTTTTGCTCATATCTCCTAAACTATGCGTCCTAGAGCAAAAAGAAGCTTAATTCATTCCATCCAAATCCTGAAAAAATTGAAATTTTTATATAAAAAACTTGTTTTGCTTATATCTCCTAAACTATGCGTCCTAGAGCGAAAAGGAGGTTAATTCATGACCACCCCCAAAAAATCGAAAATTCCATCCAAATCCTGAAAAAATTTAAATTTTTATATGAAAAACTTGTTTTGCTCATATCTCTTAAACTATGCGTCCTAGAGCAAAAAGGAGCTTAATTCATGACCACCCCCAAAAAATCGAAAATTCCATCCAAATCCTGAAAAAATTTAAATTTTTATATGAAAAACTTGTTTTGCTCATATCTCCTAAACTATGCGTCCTAGAGCGAAAAGGAGCTTAATTCATGACCACTCCCAAAAAATCGAAAATTCCATCCAAATCCTGAAAAAATTGAAATTTTTATATGAAAAACTTGTTTTGCTCATATCTCCTAAACTATGCGTCCTAGAGCGAAAAGGAGCTTAATTCATGACCACCCCCAAAAAATCGAAAATTCCATCCAAATCGTAAAAAAATTGAAATTTTTATATGAAACCCTTGTTTTGCTCATATCTCCTAAACTATGCGTCCTAGAGCGAAAAGGAGCTTAATTCATGACCACCCCCAAAAAATCGAAAATTTCATCCAAATCCTGAAAAAATTTAAATATTTATATGAAAAACTTGTTTTGCTCATATCTCCTAAACTATGCGTCCTAGAGCGAAAAGGAGCTTAATTCATGACCACCCCCAAAAAATGGTAAATTCCATCCAAATCCTGAAAAAATTGAAATTTTTATATGAAAAACTTGTTTTGTTCATATCTCCTAAACTATGAGCGAAAAACTCCTAGAGCGAAAAGGAGCTTAATTCATGCCCACCTCCAAAAAATCGAAAATTCCATCCAAATCCTGAAAAAAATGAAATTTTTATATGAAAAACTTGTTTTGCTCATATCTCCTAAACTATGCGTCCTAAAGCGAAAAGGAGCTTAATTCATGACCACCCCCAAAAAATCGAAAATTCCATCCAAATCCTGAAAATATTGAAATTTTTATTTGAAAAACTTGTTTTGCTCATATCTCCTAAACTATGCGTCCTAGAGCGAAAAGGAGCTTAATTCATGACCACCCCCAAAAAATTGAAAATTCCATCAAAATCGTAAAAAAATTGAAATTTTTATATGAAAAACTTGTTTTGCTCATATCTCCTAAACTATGCGTCCTAGAGCGAAAAGGAGCTTAATTCATGACCACCCACAAAAAATCGAAAATTCCATCCAAATCCTGAAAAAATTGAAATTTTTATATGAAAAACTTGTTTTGCTCATATCTCTTAAACTATGCGTCCTAGAGCCAAAAGGAGCTTAATTCATGTCCACCCCCAAAACATCGAAAATTCCATCCAAATCCTGAAAAAATTGAAATTTTTATATGAAAAACTTGTTTTGCTCATATCTCCTAAACTATGCGTCCTAGAGCGAAAAGGAGCTTAATTCATGTCCACCCCCAAAAAACCGAAAATTCCCATCCAAATCCTGAAAAAATTTAAATTTTTATATGAAAAACTTGTTTTGCTTATATCTCCTAAACTATGCGTCCTAGAGCGAAAAGGAGCTTAATTCATGACCACCCCCAAAAAATCGAAAATTCCATCCAAATCCTGAAAAAATTGAAATTTTTATATAAAAAACTTGTTTTGCTTATATCTCCTAAACTATGCGTCCTAGAGCGAAAAGGAGGTTAATTCATGACCACCCCCAAAAAATCGAAAATTCCATCCAAATCCTGAAAAAATTGAAATTTTTATATGAAAAACTTGTTTTGCTCATATCTCCTAAACTATGCGTCCTAGAGCGAAAAGGAGCTTAATTCATGACCACCCCCAAAAAATCGAAAATTCCATCCAAATCCTAAAAAAATTGAAATTTTTATATGAAAAACTTGTTTTGCTCATATCTCCTAAACTATGCGTCCTAGAGCGAAAAGGAGCTTAATTCATGACCACCCCCAAAAAATCGAAAATTCCATCCAAATCCTGAAAAAGTTTAAATTTTTATATGAAAAACTTGTTTTGCTCATATCTCCTAAACTATGCGTCCTAGAGCGAAAAGGAGCTTAATTCATGACCACCCCCAAAAAATCGAAAATTCCATCCAAATCCTGAAAAAATTTAAATTTTTATATGAAAAACTTGTTTTGCTCATATCTCCTAAACTATGCGTCCTAGAGCGAAAAGGAGCTTAATTCATGACCACCCACAAAAAATCGAAAATTCCATCCAAATCGTAAAAAAATTGAAATTTTTATATGAAACCCTTGTTTTGCTCATATCTCCTAAACTATGCGTCCTAGAGCGAAAAGGAGCTTAATTCATGACCACCCCCAAAAAATCGAAAATTCCATCCAAATCCTGAAAAAATTTAAATATTTATATGAAAAACTTGTTTTGCTCATATCTCCTAAACTATGCGTCCTAGAGCGAAAAGGAGCTTAATTCATGACCACCCCCAAAAAATGGAAAATTCCATCCAAATCCTGAAAAAATTGAAATTTTTATATGAAAAACTTGGTTTGTTCATATCTCCTAAACTATGAGCGAAAAACTCCTAGAGCGAAAAGGAGCTTAATTCATGCCCACCTCCAAAAAATCGAAAATTCCATCCAAATCCTGAAAAATATGAAACTTTTATATGAAAAACTTGTTTTGCTCATATCTCCTAAACTATGCGTCCTAGAGCGAAAAGGAGCTTAATTCATGACCACCCCCAAAAAATCGAAAATTCCATCAAAATCCTGAAAATATTGAAATTTTTATTTGAAAAACTTGTTTTGCTCATATCTCCTAAACTATGCGTCCTAGAGCGAAAAGGAGCTTAATTCATGTCCACCCCCAAAAAATCGAAAATTCCATTCAAATCCTGAAAAAAATGGAATTTTTATATGAAAAACCGAAAATTCCATCCAAATCCTGAAAAAATTTAAATTTTTATATGAAAAACTTGTTTTGCTCATATCTCCTAAACTATGCGCCCTAGAGCGAAAAGGAGCTAAATTCATGACCACCCCCAAAAAATCGAAAATTCCATCCAAATCGTAAAAAATTGAAATTTTTGTATGAAAACCTTGTTTTGCTCATATCTCCTAAACTATGCGTCCTAGAGCGAAAAGGAGCTTAATTCATGACCACCCACAAAAAATCGAAAATTCCATCCAAATCCTGAAAAAATTTAAATTTTTATATGAAAAACTTGTTTTGCTCATATCTCCTAAACTATGCGTCCTAGAGCGAAAAGAAGCTTAATTCATGACCACCCACAAAAAATCGAAAATTCCATCCAAATCCTGGAAAAACTGAATTTTTTATATGAAAAACTTGTTTTGCTCATATCTCCTAAACTATGCGTCCTAGAGCGAAAAGAAGCTTAATTCATGACCACCCCCAAAAAATCAATTCCATCCAAATCCTGGAAAAATTTAAATTTTTATATGAAAAACTTGTTTTGTTCATATCTCCTAAACTATGCGTCCTAGAGCGAAAAGGAGCTTAATTCATGACCACCCACAAAAAATCGAAAATTCCATCCAAATCCTGAAAAAAATGGAATTTTTATATGAAAAACTTGTTTTGCTCATATCTCCTAAACTATGCGTCCTAAAGCGAAAAGAAGCTTAATTCATGACCACCCCCAAAAAATCGAAAATTCAATCTATGTTACGCGTGTCTTTATGAAATATTTTTTTTTCCAAATTTATAAATTTATTAAAATATCGGCAATAAGAAGGGTTGATGGCATAAAAGTTGTAAGGTGGCCAGCTCTGCCAAGAGTGGTGGTTCTTCGACCCAAATTATTCGCCGCGTAATGAAAAACTTGTTTTGCTCATATCTCCTAAACTATGCGTCCTAGAGCAAAAAGAAGCTTAATTCATGACCACCCCCAAAAAATCGAAAATTCCATCCAAATCCTGAAAAAATTGAAATTTTTATATAAAAAACTTGTTTTGCTTATATCTCCTAAACTATGCGTCCTAGAGCGAAAAGGAGGTTAATTCATGACCACCCCCAAAAAATCGAAAATTCCATCCAAATCGGAAAAAAATTGAAATTTTTATATGAAAACCTTGTTTTGCTCATATCTCCTAAACTATGCGTCCTAGAGCGAAAAGGACCTTAATTCATGACCACCCCCAAAAAATCGAAAATTCCATCCAAATCCTGAAAAAATTTAAATTTTTATATGAAAAACTTGTTTTGCTCATATCTCCTAAACTATGCGTCCTAGAGCGAAAAGGAGCTTAATTCATGACCACCCACAAAAAATCGAAAATTCCATCCAAATCGTAAAAAAATTGAAATTTTTATATGAAACCCTTGTTTTGCTCATATCTCCTAAACTAAACTTGTTTTGCTCATATCGCCTAAACTATGCGTCCTAGAGCGAAAAGGAGCTTAATTCATGACCACCCCCAAAAAATCGAAAATTCCATCCAAATCCTGAAAAAAATGGAATTTTTATATGAAAAACTTGTTTTGCTCATATCTCCTAAACTATGCGTCCTAGAGCGAAAAGAAGCTTAAATCATGACCACCCCCAAAAAATTGAAAATTCCATCAAAATCGTAAAAAAAATTGAAATTTTTATATGAAAAACTTGTTTTGCTCATATCTCCTAAACTATGCGTCCTAGAGCAAAAAGGAGCTTGATTCATGACCACCCCCAAAAAATCGAAAATTCCATCCAAATCCTGAAAAAATTTAAATTTTTATATGAAAAACTTGTTTTGCTCATATCTCCTAAACTATGCGTCCTAGAGCGAAAAGGAGCTTAATTCATGACCACCCCCAAAAAATCGAAAATTACATCCAAATCCTGAAAAAATTGACATTTTTATATGAAAAACTTGTTTTGCTCATATCTCCTAAACTATGCGTCCTAGAGCGAAAAGGAGCTTAATTCATGTCAACCCCCAAAAAAACGAAAATTCCATCAAAATCGTAAAAAAATTGAAATTTTTATATGAAAAACTTGTTTTGCTCATATCTCCTAAACTATGCGTCCTAGAGCGAAAAGGAGCTTAATTCATGACCACCCCCAAAAAATCGAAAATTCCATCCAAATCCTGAAAAAATTAAAATTTTTATATGAAAAACTTGTTTTGCTCATATCTCCTAAACTATGCGTCCTATAGCCAAAAGGAGCTTAATCCATGACCACCCACAAAAAAATCGAAAATTCCATCCAAATCTTGAAAAAATTGAAATTTTTATATGAAAAACTTGTTTTGCTCATATCTCCTAAACTATGCGTCCTAGAGCGAAAAGGAGCTTAATTCATGACCACCCACAAAAAATCGAAAATTCCATCCAAATCCTGAAAAAATTTAAATTTTTATATGAAAAACTTGTTTTGCTCATATCTCCTAAACTATGCGTCCTAGAGCGAAAAGGAGCTTAATTCATATCCACCTCCAAAAAATCGAAAATTCCATCCAAATCCTGAAAAAATTTAAATTTTTATATGAAAAACTTGTTTTGCTCATATCTCCTAAACTATGCGTCCTAGAGCGAAAAGGAGCTTAATTCATGTCCACCCCCAAAAAATCGAAAATTCCATCAAAATCGTAAAAAAATTGAAATTTTTATATGAAAAACTTGTTTTGCTCATATCTCCTAAACTATGCGTCCTAGAGCGAAAAGGAGCTTAATTCATGACCACCCCTAAAAAATCGAAAATTCCATCCAAATCCTGAAAAAATTGAAATTTTTATATGAAAAACTTGTTTTGTTCATATCTCCTAAACTATGCGTCCTAGAGCAAAAAGGAGCTTAATTCATGACCACCCCCAAAAAATCGAAAACTCCATCCAAATCCTGAAAAAATTGAAATTTTTATATGAAAAACTTGTTTTGCTCATATCTCCTAAACTATGCGTCCTAGAGCGAAAAGAAGCTTAAATCATGACCACCCCCAAAAAATTGAAAATTCCATCAAAATCGTAAAAAAAATTGAAATTTTTATATGAAAAACTTGTTTTGCTCATATCTCCTAAACTATGCGTCCTAGAGCAAAAAGGAGCTTGATTCATGACCACCCCCAAAAAATCGAAAATTCCATCCAAATCCTGAAAAAATTTAAATTTTTATATGAAAAACTTGTTTTGCTCATATCTCCTAAACTATGCGTCCTAGAGCGAAAAGGAGCTTAATTCATGACCACCCCCAAAAAATCGAAAATTACATCCAAATCCTGAAAAAATTGAAATTTTTATATGAAAAACTTGTTTTGCTCATATCTCCTAAACTATGCGTCCTAGAGCGAAAAGGAGCTTAATTCATGTCAACCCCCAAAAAAACGAAAATTCCATCAAAATCGTAAAAAAATTGAAATTTTTATATGAAAAACTTGTTTTGCTCATATCTCCTAAACTATGCGTCCTAGAGCGAAAAGGAGCTTAATTCATGACCACCCCCAAAAAATCGAAAATTCCATCCAAATCCTGAAAAAATTAAAATTTTTATATGAAAAACTTGTTTTGCTCATATCTCCTAAACTATGCGTCCTATAGCCAAAAGGAGCTTAATCCATGACCACCCACAAAAAATCGAAAATTCCATCCAAATCCTGAAAAAATTGAAATTTTTATATGAAAAACTTGTTTTGCTCATATCTCCTAAACTATGCGTCCTAGAGCGAAAAGGAGCTTAATTCATGACCACCCACAAAAAATCGAAAATTCCATCCAAATCCTGAAAAAATTTAAATTTTTATATGAAAAACTTGTTTTGCTCATATCTCCTAAACTATGCGTCCTAGAGCGAAAAGGAGCTTAATTCATATCCACCTCCAAAAAATCGAAAATTCCATCCAAATCCTGAAAAAATTTAAATTTTTATATGAAAAACTTGTTTTGCTCATATCTCCTAAACTATGCGTCCTAGAGCGAAAAGGAGCTTAATTCATGTCCACCCCCAAAAAATCGAAAATTCCATCAAAATCGTAAAAAAATTGAAATTTTTATATGAAAAACTTGTTTTGCTCATATCTCCTAAACTATGCGTCCTAGAGCGAAAAGGAGCTTAATTCATGACCACCCCTAAAAAATCGAAAATTCCATCCAAATCCTGAAAAAATTGAAATTTTTATATGAAAAACTTGTTTTGTTCATATCTCCTAAACTATGCGTCCTAGAGCAAAAAGGAGCTTAATTCATGACCACCCCCAAAAAATCGAAAACTCCATCCAAATCCTGAAAAAATTGAAATTTTTATATGAAAAACTTGTTTTGCTCATATCTCCTAAACTATGCGTCCTAGAGCGAAAAGGAGCTTAATTCATGACCACCCCCAAAAAATCGAAAATTCCATCCAAATCCTGACAAAATTTAAATTTTTATATGAAAAACTTGTTTTGCTCATATCTCCTAAACTATGCGTCCTAGAGCGAAAAGGAGCTTAATTCATGTCCACCCCCCAAAAAATCGAAAACTCCATCCAAATCCTGAAAAAATTGAAATTTTTATATGAAAAACTTGTTTTGCTCATATCTCCTAAACTATGCGTCCTAGAGCGAAAAGGAGCTTAATTCATGACCACCCCCAAAAAATCGAAAATTACATCCAAATCCTGAAAAAATTTAAATTTTTATATGAAAAACTTGTTTTGCTCATATCTCCTAAACTATGCGTCCTAGAGCGAAAAGGAGCTTAATTCATGTCCAACCCCAAAAAACCGAAAATTCCCATCCAAATCCTGAAAAAATTTAAATTTTTATATGAAAAACTTGTTTTGCTCATATCTCCTAAACTATGCGTCCTACAGCAAAAAGGAGCTTAATTCATGTCCACCCCCCAAAAATCGAAAATTCCATCCAAATCCTGAAAAAATTTAAATTTTTATATGAAAAACTTGTTTTGCTCATATCTCCTAAACTATGCGTCCTAGAGCGAAAAGGAGCTTAATTCATGTCCAACCCCAAAAAACCGAAAATTCCCATCCAAATCCTGAAAAAATTTAAATTTTTATATGAAAAACTTGTTTTGCTCATATCTCCTAAACTATGCGTCCTAGAGCGAAAAGGAGCTTAATTCATGACCACCCCCCAAAAAATCTAAAATTCATCCAAATCCTGAAAAAATTTAAATTTTTATATGAAAAACTTGTTTTGCTCATATCTCCTAAACTATGCGTCCTAGAGCAAAAAGGAGCTTAATTCATGTCCACCCCCATAAAATCGAAAACTCCATCCAAATCCTGAAAAAATGGAATTTTTATATGAAAAACTTGTTTTGCTCATATCTCCTAAACTATGCGTCCTAGAGCGAAAAGGAGCTTAATCCATGTCCACCTCCAAAAAATCGAAAATTCCATCCAAATCCTGAAAAAATTGAAATTTTTATATGAAAACCTTGTTTTGCTCATATCTCCTAAACTATGCGTCCTAGAGCGAAAAGGAGCTTAATTCATGACCACCCCCAAAAAAATCGAAAATTCCATCCAAATCCTGAAAAAATTGAAATTTTTATATGAAAAACTTGTTTTGCTCATATCTCCTAAACTATGCGTCCTAGAGCGAAAAGGAGCTTAATTCATGTCGACCCCTAAAAAATCGAAAATTCCATCCAAATACTGAAAAAATTTAAATTTTTATATGAAAAACTTGTTTTGCTCATATCTCCTAAACTATGCGTCCTAGAGCGAAAAGGAGCTTAATTCATGTCGACCCCTAAAAAATCTAAAATTCATCCAAATCCTGAAAAAATTTAAATTTTTATATGAAAAACTTGTTTTGCTCATATCTCCTAAACTATGCGTCCTAGAGCAAAAAGGAGCTTAATTCATGTCCACCCCCATAAAATCGAAAACTCCATCCAAATCCTGAAAAAATTGAATTTTTATATGAAAAACTTGTTTTGCTCATATCTCCTAAACTATGCGTCCTAGAGCGAAAAGAAGCTTAATTCATGACCACCCACAAAAAATCGAAAATTCCATCCAAATCCTGGAAAAATTGAATTTTTTATATGAAAAACTTGTTTTGCTCATATCTCCTAAACTATGCGTCCTAGAGCAACAAGGTGCTTAATTCATGACCACCCCCAAAAAATCGAAAATTCCATCCAAATCCTGAAAAAATTGAAATTTTTATATGAAAAACTTGTTTTGCTCATATCTCCTAAACTATGCGTCCTAGAGCGAAAAGGAGCTTAATTCATGTCCACCCCCAAAAAATCGAAAATTCCATCCAAATCCTGAAAAAATTTAAATTTTTATATGAAAAACTTGTTTTGCTCATATCTCCTAAACTATGCGTCCTAGAGCGAAAAGGAGCTTAATTCATGTCCGCCCCCAAAATCGCCCCGAATCGAAAATTCCATCCAAATCCTGAAAAAATTTAGATTGTTATATGAAAAACTTGTTTTGCTTCTATCTCCTAAACTATGCGTCCACGACCACCCCCAAAAAATCGAAAATTCCATCCAAATCGTAAAAAAAATTGAAATTTTTATATGAAAACCTTGTTTTGCTCATATCTCCTAAACTATGCGTCCTAGAGCGAAAAGGAGCTTAATTCATGACCACCCCCAAAAAATCGAAAATGCCATCCAAATCCTGAAAAAATTTAAATTTTTATATGAAAAACTTGTTTTGCTCATATCTCCTAAACTATGCGTCCTAGAGCGAAAAGGAGCTTAATTCATGACCACCCCCAAAAAATAGAAAATTCCATACAAATCCTGAAAAAATATAAATTTTTGTATGAAAAACTTGTTTTGCTCATATCTCCTAAACTATGCGTCCTAGAGCGAAAAGGAGCTTAATTCATGACCACCCCCAAAAAATCGAAAATTCCATCCAAATCCTGAAAAAAATGGAATTTTTATATGAAAAACCGAAAATTCCATCCAAATCCTGAAAAAATTTAAATTTTTATATGAAAAACTTGTTTTGCTCATATCTCCTAAACTATGCGTCCTAGAGCGAAAAGGAGCTTAATTCATGTCCACCCCCAAAAAATCTACAATTCCATCCAAATCCTAAAAAAATTGAATTTTTTATATGAAAAACTTGTTTTGCTTATATCTCCTAAACTATGCGTCCTAGAGCGAAAAGGAGCTTAATTCATGTCCACCCCCAAAAAATCGAAAATTCCATCCAAATCCTGAAAAAATTTAAATTTTTATATGAAAAACTTGTTTTGCTTATATCTCCTAAACTATGCGTCCTAGAGCGAAAAGGAGCTAAATTCATGACCACCCCCAAAAAATCGAAAATTCCATCAAAATCGTAAAAAATTGAAATTTTTATATGAAAACCTTGTTTTGCTCATATCTCCTAAACTATGCGTCCTAGAGCGAAAAGGAGCTTAATTCATGACCACCCCCAAAAAATCGAAAATTCCATCCAAATCCTGAAAAAATTTAAATTTTTATATGAAAAACTTGTTTTGCTCATATCTCCTAAACTATGCGTCCTAGAGCGAAAAGGAGCTTAATTCATGACCACCCCCAAAAAATCGAAAATTCCATCCAAATCCTGAAAAAATTTAAATTTTTATATGAAAAACTTGTTTTGCTCATATCTCCTAAACTATACGTCCTCGAGCGAAAAGGAGCTTAATTCATGACCACCCCCAAAAAATCGAAAATTCCATCCAAATCCTGAAAAAATTTAAATTTTTATATGAAAAACTTGTTTTGATCATATCTCCTAAACTATGCGTCCTAGAGCGAAAAGAAGCTTAATTCATGACCACCCACAAAAAATCGAAAATTCCATCCAAATCCTGGAAAAATTGAATTTTTTATATGAAAAACTTGTTTTGCTCATATCTCCTAAACTATGCGTCCTAGAGCGAAAAGGAGCTTAATTCATGACCACCCACAAAAAATCGAAAAGTCCATCCAAATCCTGAAAAAATTGAAATTTTTATATGAAAAACTTGTTTTGCTCATATCTCCTAAACTATGCGTCCTAGAGCGAAAAGAAGCTTAATTCATGACCACCCCCAAAAAATCGAAAATTCCATCCAAATCCTGGAAAAATTGAAATTTTTATATGAAAAACTTGTTTTGTTCATATCTCCTAAACTATGCGTCCTAGAGCGAAAAGGAGCTTAATTCATGACCACCCCCAAAAAATCGAAAATTCAATCTATGTTTTTATATGAAAAACTTGTTTTGCTCATATCTCCTAAACTATGCGTCCTAGAGCGAAAAGGAGCTTAATTCATGTCCGCCCCCAAAATCGCCCCGAATCGAAAATTCCATCCAAATCCTGAAAAAATTTAAATTGTTATATGAAAAACTTGTTTTGCTTATATCTCCTAAACTATGCGTCCACGACCACCCCCAAAAAATCGAAAATTCCATCCAAATCGTAAAAAAAATTGAAATTTTTATATGAAAACCTTGTTTTGCTCATATCTCCTAAACTATGCGTCCTAGAGCGAAAAGGAGCTTAATTCATGACCACCCCCAAAAAATCGAAAATGCCATCCAAATCCTGAAAAAATTTAAATTTTTATATGAAAAACTTGTTTTGCTCATATCTCCTAAACTATGCGTCCTAGAGCGAAAAGGAGCTTAATTCATGACCACCCCCAAAAAATAGAAAATTCCATACAAATCCTGAAAAAATATAAATTTTTGTATGAAAAACTTGTTTTGCTCATATCTCCTAAACTATGCGTCCTAGAGCGAAAAGGAGCTTAATTCATGACCACCCCCAAAAAATCGAAAATTCCATCCAAATCCTGAAAAAAATGGAATTTTTATATGAAAAACCGAAAATTCATCCAAATCCTGAAAAAATTTAAATTTTTATATGAAAAACTTGTTTTGCTCATATCTCCTAAACTATGCGTCCTAGAGCGAAAAGGAGCTTAATTCATGTCCACCCCCAAAAAATCTACAATTCCATCCAAATCCTGAAAAAATTGAATTTTTTATATGAAAAACTTGTTTTGCTCTCCTAAACTATGCGTCCTAGAGCGAAAAGGAGCTTAATTCATGTCCACCCCCAAAAAATCGAAAATTCCATCCAAATCCTGAAAAAATTTAAATTTTTATATGAAAAACTTGTTTTGCTTATATCTCCTAAACTATGCGTCCTAGAGCGAAAAGGAGCTAAATTCATGACCACCCCCAAAAAATCGAAAATTCCATCAAAATCGTAAAAAATTGAAATTTTTATATGAAAACCTTGTTTTGCTCATATCTCCTAAACTATGCGTCCTAGAGCGAAAAGGAGCTTAATTCATGACCACCCCCAAAAAATCGAAAATTCCATCCAAATCCTGAAAAAATTTAAATTTTTATATGAAAAACTTGTTTTGCTCATATCTCCTAAACTATACGTCCTCGAGCGAAAAGGAGCTTAATTCATGACCACCCCCAAAAAATCGAAAATTCCATCCAAATCCTGAAAAAATTTAAATTTTTATATGAAAAACTTGTTTTGATCATATCTCCTAAACTATGCGTCCTAGAGCGAAAAGAAGCTTAATTCATGACCACCCACAAAAAATCGAAAATTCCATCCAAATCCTGGAAAAATTGAATTTTTTATATGAAAAACTTGTTTTGCTCATATCTCCTAAACTATGCGTCCTAGAGCGAAAAGGAGCTTAATTCATGACCACCCACAAAAAATCGAAAAGTCCATCCAAATCCTGAAAAAATTGAAATTTTTATATGAAAAACTTGTTTTGCTCATATCTCCTAAACTATGCGTCCTAGAGCGAAAAGAAGCTTAATTCATGACCACCCCCAAAAAATCGAAAATTCCATCCAAATCCTGGAAAAATTGAAATTTTTATATGAAAAACTTGTTTTGTTCATATCTCCTAAACTATGCGTCCTAGAGCGAAAAGGAGCTTAATTCATGACCACCCCCAAAAAATCGAAAATTCAATCTATGTTACGCGTGTCTTTATGAAATATTTTTTTTTCCAAATTTATAAATTTATTAAAATATCGGCAATAAGAAGGGTTGATGGCATAAAAGTTGTAAGGTGGCCAGCTCTGCCAAGAGTGGTGGTTCTTCGACCCAATTTCTTCGCCGCGTAATGAAAAACTTGTTTTGCTCATATCTCCTAAACTATGCGTCCTAGAGCAAAAAGGAGCTTAATTCATGACCACCCCCAAAAAATCGAAAATTCCATCCAAATCCTGAAAAAATTGAAATTTTTATATGAAAAACTTGTTTTGCTTATATCTCCTAAACTATGCGTCCTAGACCGAAAAGGAGGTTAATTCATGACCACCCCCAAAAAATCGAAAATTCCATCCAAATCGTAAAAAAATTGAAATTTTTATATGAAAACCTTGTTTTGCTCATATCTCCTAAACTATGCGTCCTAGAGCGAAAAGGAGCTTAATTCATGACCACCCACAAAAAATCGAAAATTCCATCCAAATCCTGGAAAAATTTAATTTTTTATATGAAAAACTTGTTTTGTTCATATCTCCTAAACTATGCGTCCTAGAGCGAAAAGAAGCTTAATTCATGACCACCTCCAAAAAATCGAAAATTCCATCCAACTCCTGAAAAAATTTAAATTTTTATATGAAAAACTTGTTTTGCTCATATCTCCTAAACTATGCGTCCTAGAGCGAAAAGGAGCTTAATTCATGACCACCCACAAAAAATCGAAAAGTCCATCCAAATCCTGAAAAAATTTAAATTTTTATATGAAAAACTTGTTTTGCTCATATCTCCTAAACTATGCGTCCTAGAGCGAAAAGAAGCTTAATTCATGACCACCCCCAAAAAATCGAAAATTCCATCCAAATCCTGGAAAATTTGAAATTTTTATATGAAAAACTTGTTTTGTTCATATCTCCTAAACTATGCGTCCTAGAGCGAAAAGGAGCTTAATTCATGACCACCCCCAAAAAATCGAAAATTCAATCTATGTTACGCGTGTCTTTATGAAATATTTTTTTTTCCAAATTTATAAATTTATTAAAATATCGGCAATAAGAAGGGTTGATGGCATAAAAGTTGTAAGGTGGCCAGCTCTGCCAAGAGTGGTGGTTCTTCGACCCAATTTCTTCGCCGCGTAATGAAAAACTTGTTTTGCTCATATCTCCTAAACTATGCGTCCTAGAGCAAAAAGGAGCTTAATTCATGACCACCCCCAAAAAATCGAAAATTCCATCCAAATCCTGAAAAAATTGAAATTTTTATATGAAAAACTTGTTTTGCTTATATCTCCTAAACTATGCGTCCTAGAGCGAAAAGGAGCTTTATTCATGACCACCCACAAAAAATCGAAAATTCCATCCAAATCCTGGAAAAATTTAATTTTTTATATGAAAAACTTGTTTTGTTCATATCTCCTAAACTATGCGTCCTAGAGCGAAAAGAAGCTTAATTCATGACCACCCACAAAAAATCGAAAATTCCATCCAAATCCTGGAAAAATTGAATTTTTTATATGAAAAACTTGTTTTGCTCATATCTCCTAAACTATGCGTCCTAGAGCGAAAAGGAGCTTAATTCATGACCACCCACAAAAAATCGAAAATTCCATCCAAATCCTGGAAAAATTTAATTTTTTATATGAAAAACTTGTTTTGTTCATATCTCCTAAACTATGCGTCCTAGAGCGAAAAGGAGCTTAATTCATGACCACCCCCAAAAAATCGAAAATTCCATCCAAATCCTGAAAAAATTGAAATTTTTATATGAAAAACTTGTTTTGCTCATATCTCCTAAACTATGCGTCCTAGAGCGAAAAGGAGCTTAATTCATGACCACCCCCAAAAAATCGAAAATTCCATCCAAATCCTGAAAAAATTTAAATTTTTATATGAAAAACTTGTTTTGCTCATATCTCCTAAACTATACGTCCTCGAGCGAAAAGGAGCTTAATTCATGACCACCCCCAAAAAATCGAAAATTCCATCCAAATCGTAAAAAAATTTAAATTTTTATATGAAAAACTTGTTTTGCTCATATCTCCTAACCTATGCGTCCTAGAGCGAAAAGGAGCTTAATTCATGACCACCCACAAAAAATCGAAAATTCCATCCAAATCGTAAAAAAATTGAAATTTTTATATGAAAACCTTGTTTTGCTCATATCTCCTAAACTATGCGTCCTAGAGCGAAAAGGAGCTTAATTCATGACCACCCCCAAAAAATCGAAAATTCCATCCAAATCCTGAAAAAATTTAAATATTTATATGAAAAACTTGTTTTGCGCATATCTCCTAAACTATGCGTCCTAGAGCGAAAAGGAACTTAATTCATGACCACCCCCAAAAAATGGAAAATTCCATCCAAATCCTGAAAAAATTGAAATTTTTATATGAAAAACTTGTTTTGTTCATATCTCCTAAACTATGAGCGAAAAACTCCTAGAGCGAAAAGGAGCTTAATTCATGCCCACCCCCAAAAAATCGAAAATTCCATCCAAATCCTGAAAAAATTTAAATTTTTATATGAAAAACTTGTTTTGCTCATGTCGCCTAAACTATGTGCCCTAGAGCGAAAAGAAGCTTAATTCATGACCACCCACAAAAAATCGAAAATTCCATCCAAATCCTGAAAAAAATGAAACTTTTATATGAAAAACTCGTTTTGCTCATATCTCCTAAACTATGCGTCCTAGAGCGAAAAGGAGGTTAATTCATGACCACCCCCAAAAAATCGAAAATTCCATCCAAATCCTGAAAAAATTGAAATTTTTATTTGAAAAACTTGTTTTGCTCATATCTCCTAAACTATGCGTCCTAGAGCGAAAAGGAGCTTAATTCATGACCACCCCCCAAAAAATCGAAAATTCATCCAAATCCTGAAAAAATTGAAATTTTTATATGAAAAACATGTTTTGCTCATATCTCCTAAACTATGCGTCCTAGAGCGAAAAGGAGCTTAATTCATGTCCACAACCAAAAAATCGAAAATTCCATCCAAATCCTGAAAAAAATTAAATTTTTATATGAAAAACTTGTTTTGCTCATATCTCCTAAACTATGCGTCCTAGAGCGAAAAGGAGCTTAATTCATGGCCACCCCCAAAAAATCGAAAAATCCATCCAAATCCTGAAAAAATTTAAATTTTTATATGAAAAACTTGTTTTGCTCATATCTCCTAAACTATGCGTCCTAGAGCGAAAAGAAGCTTAATTCATGACCACCCACAAAAAATCGAAAATTCCATCCAAATCCTGAAAAAATTTAAATTTTTATATGAAAAACTTGTTTTGCCCATATCTCCTAAACTATGCGTCCTAGAGCGAAAAGGAGCTTAATTCATGTCCACCCCCAAAAAATCGAAAATTCCATCCAAATCCTGAAAAAAATTAAATTTTTATATGAAAAACTTGTTTTGCTCATATCTCCTAAACTATGCGTCCTAGAGCGAAAAGAAGCTTAATTCATGACCACCCACAAAAAATCGAAAATTCCATCCAAATCCTGAAAAAATTGAAATTTTTATATGAAAAACTTGTTTTGCCCATATCTCCTAAACTATGCGTCCTAGAGCGAAAAGGAGCTTAATTCATGTCCACCCCCAAAAAATCGAAAATTCCATCCAAATCCTGAAAAAATTTAAATTTTTATATGAAAAACTTGTTTTGCTTATATCTCCTAAATTATGCGTCCTAGAGCGAAAAGGAGCTTAATTCATGACCACCCCCAAAAAATCGAAAATTCCATCCAAATCGTAAAAAAATTGAAATTTTTATATGAAAACCTTGTTTTGCTCATATCTCCTAAACTATGCGTCCTAGAGCGAAAAGGAGCTTAATTCATGACCACCCCCAAAAAATCGAAAATTCCATCCAAATCCTGAAAAAAATGAAATTTTTATATGAAAAACTTGTTTTGCTCATATCTCCTAAACTATGCGTCCTAGAGCGAAAAGGAGCTTAATTCATGTCCACCCCCAAAAAATCGAAAATTCCATCCAAATCCTGGAAAAATTGAATTTTTTATATGAAAAACTTGTTTTGTTCATATCTCCTAAACTATACGTCCTAGAGCGAAAAGGAGCTTACTAAACTATGCGTCCTAGAGCGAAAAGGAGCTTAATTCATGTCCACCCCCAAAAAATCGAAAATTCCATCCAAATCCTGAAAAAAATTAAATTTTTATATGAAAAACTTGTTTTGCTCATATCTCCTAAACTATGCGTCCTAGAGCGAAAAGAAGCTTAATTCATGACCACCCACAAAAAATCGAAAATTCCATCCAAATCCTGAAAAAATTGAAATTTTTATATGAAAAACTTGTTTTGCCCATATCTCCTAAACTATGCGTCCTAGAGCGAAAAGGAGCTTAATTCATGTCCACCCCCAAAAAATCGAAAATTCCATCCAAATCCTGAAAAAAATTAAATTTTTATATGAAAAACTTGTTTTGCTTATATCTCCTAAATTATGCGTCCTAGAGCGAAAAGGAGCTTAATTCATGACCACCCCCAAAAAATCGAAAATTCCATCCAAATCGTAAAAAAATTGAAATTTTTATATGAAAACCTTGTTTTGCTCATATCTCCTAAACTATGCGTCCTAGAGCGAAAAGGAGCTTAATTCATGACCACCCCCAAAAAATCGAAAATTCCATCCAAATCCTGAAAAAAATGAAATTTTTATATGAAAAACTTGTTTTGCTCATATCTCCTAAACTATGCGTCCTAGAGCGAAAAGGAGCTTAATTCATGTCCACCCCCAAAAAATCGAAAATTCCATCCAAATCCTGGAAAAATTGAAATTTTTATATGAAAAACTTGTTTTGTTCATTTCTCCTAAACTATGCGAAAAGAAGTTTAATTCATGACCACCCACAAAAAATCGAAAATTCCATCCAAATCCTGAAAAAATTGAAATTTTTATATGAAAAACTTGTTTTGCTCATATCTCCTGTTTTGCTCATATCTATGCGTCCTAGAGCGAAAAGGAGCTTAATTCATGACCACCCACAAAAAATCGAAAATTCCATCCAAATCCTGAAAAAATTGAAATTTTTATATGAAAAACTTGTTTTGCTCATATCTCCTAAACTATGCGTCCTAGAGCGAAAAGGAGCTTAATTCATGACCACCCCCAAAAAATCGAAAATTCCATCCAAATCCTGAAAAAAATTTATATTTTTATATGAAAAACTTGTTTTGCTCATATCTCCTAAACTATGCGAAAAGAAGTTTAATTCATGACCACCCACAAAAAATCGAAAATTCCATCCAAATCCTGAAAAAATTGAAATTTTTATATGAAAAACTTGTTTTGCTCATATCTCCTGTTTTGCTCATATCTATGCGTCCTAGAGCGAAAAGGAGCTTAATTCATGACCACCCACAAAAAATCGAAAATTCCATCCAAATCCTGAAAAAATTGAAATTTTTATATGAAAAACTTGTTTTGCTCATATCTCCTAAACTATGCGTCCTAGAGCGAAAAGGAGCTTAATTCATGACCACCCCCAAAAAATCGAAAATTCCATCCAAATCCTGAAAAAAATTTATATTTTTATATGAAAAACTTGTTTTGCTCATATCTCCTAAACTATGCGTCCTAGAGCGAAAAGGAGCTTAATTCATGACCACCCCCAAAAAATCGAAAATTCCATCCAAATCGTAAAAACATTGAAATTTTTATATGAAAACCTTGTTTTGCTCATATCTCCTAAACTATGCGTCCTAGAGCGAAAAGGAGCTTAATTCATGACCACCCCCAAAAAATCGAAAATTCCATCCAAATCCTGAAAAAAATTTATATTTTTATATGAAAAACTTGTTTTGCTCATATCTCCTAAACTATGCGTCCTAGAGCGAAAAGGAGCTTAATTCATGACCACCCACAAAAAATCGAAAATTCCATCCAAATCCTGCAAAAATTTAAATTTTTATATGAAAAACTTGTTTTGCTCATATCTCCTAAACTATGCGTCCTAGAGCGAAAAGGAGCTTAATTCATGACCACCCCCAAAAAATCGAAAATTCCATCCAAATCCTGGAAAAATTGAAATTTTTATATGAAAAACTTGTTTTGTTCATATCTCCTAAGCAATGCGTCCTAGAGCGAAAAGGAGCTTAATTCATGTCCACCTCCAAAAAATCGAAAATTCCATCCAAATCCTGAAAAAATTGAAATTTATATATGAAAAACTTGTTTTGCTCATATCTCCTAAACTATGCGTCCTATAGCGAAAAGGAGCTTAATTCATGACCACCCCCAAAAATTCGAAAATTCTATCCAAATCGTAAAAAAATTGAAATTTTTATATGAAAACCTTGTTTTGCTCATATCTCCTAAACTATGCGTCCTAGAGCGAAAAGGAGCTTAATTCATGACCACCCCCAAAAAATCGAAAATTCCATCCACATCCTGAAAAAATTAAAATATTTATATGAAAAACTTGTTTTGCTCATATCTCCTAAACTATGCGTCCTAGAGCGAAAAGGAACTTAATTCATGACCACCCCCAAAAAATGGAAAATTCCAACCAAATCCTGAAAAAATTGAAATTTTTATATGAAAAACTTGTTTTGTTCATATCTCCTAAACTATGAGCGAAAAACTCCTAGAGCGAAAAGGAGCTTAATTCATGCCCACCCCCAAAAAATCGAAAATTCCATCCAAATCCTGAAAAAATTGAAATTTTTATATGAAAAACTTGTTTTGCTCATATCTCCTAAACTATGCGTCCTAGAGCGAAAAGGAGCTTAATTCATGACCACCCCCAAAAAATCGAAAAATCCATCCAAATCCTGAAAAATTTTAAATTTTTATATGAAAAACTTGTTTTGCTCATATCTCCTAAACTGTGCGTCCTAGAGCGAAAAGAAGCTTAATTCATGACCACCCACAAAAAATCGAAAATTCCATCCAAATCCTGAAAAAATTGAAATTTTTATATGAAAAACTTGTTTTGCCCATATCTCCTAAACTATGCGTCCTAGAGCGAAAAGGAGCTTAATTCATGTCCACCCCCAAAAAATCGAAAATTCCATCCAAATCCTGAAAAAATTTAAATTTTTATATGAAAAACTTGTTTTGCTTATATCTCCTAAATTATGCGTCCTAGAGCGAAAAGGAGCTTAATTCATGACCACCCCCAAAAAATCGAAAATTCCATCCAAATCGTAAAAAAATTGAAATTTTTATATGAAAACCTTGTTTTGCTCATATCTCCTAAACTATGCGTCCTAGAGCGAAAAGGAGCTTAATTCATGACCACCCCCAAAAAATCGAAAATTCCATCCAAATCCTGAAAAAAATGAAATTTTTATATGAAAAACTTGTTTTGCTCATATCTCCTAAACTATGCGTCCTAGAGCGAAAAGAAGCTTAATTCATGACCACCCACAAAAAATCGAAAATTCCATCCAAATCCTGGAAAAATTGAAATTTTTATATGAAAAACTTGTTTTGTTCATATCTCCTAAACTATACGTCCTAGAGCGAAAAGGAGCTTAATTCATGATCACCTCCAAAAAATCGAAAATTCCATCCAAATCCTGAAAAAATTTAAATTTTTATATGAAAAACTTGTTTTGCTCATATCTCCTAAACTATGCGAAAAGAAGTTTAATTCATGACCACCCACAAAAAATCGAAAATTCCATCCAAATCCTGAAAAAATTGAAATTTTTATATGAAAAACTTGTTTTGCTCATATCTCCTGTTTTGCTCATATCTATGCGTCCTAGAGCGAAAAGGAGCTTAATTCATGACCACCCCCAAAAAATCGAAAATTCCATCCAAACCCTGAAAAAATTTAAATTTTTATATGAAAAACTTGTTTTGCTCATATCTCCTAAACTATGCGTCCTAGAGCGAAAAGAAGCTTAATTCATGACCACCCACAAAAAATCGAAAATTCCATCCAAATCCTGGAAAAATTGAAATTTTTATATGAAAAACTTGTTTTGTTCATTTCTCCTAACTATGCGTCCTAGTGCGAAAAGGAGCTTAATTCATGTCCACCTCCAAAAAATCGAAAATTCCATCCAAATCCTGCAAAAATTGAAATTTTTATATGAAAAACTTGTTTTGCTCATATCTCCTAAACTATGCGTCCTAGAGCGAAAAGAAGCTTAATTCATGACCACCCACAAAAAATCGAAAATTCCATACAAATCCTGAAAAAATTGAAATTTTTATATGAAAAACTTGTTTTGCTCATATCTCCTAAACTATGCGTCCTAGAGCGAAAAGGAGCTTAATTCATGACCACCCCCAAAAAATCGAAAATTCCATCCAAATCCTGAAAAAAATTTATATTTTTATATGAAAAACTTGTTTTGCTCATATCTCCTAAACTATGCGTCCTAGAGCGAAAAGGAGCTTAATTCATGACCACCCCCAAAAAATCGAAAATTCCATCCAAATCGTAAAAACATTGAAATTTTTATATGAAAACCTTGTTTTGCTCATATCTCCTAAACTATGCGTCCTAGAGCGAAAAGGAGCTTAATTCATGACCACCCCCAAAAAATCGAAAATTCCATCCAAATCCTGAAAAAAATTTATTTTTTTATATGAAAAACTTGTTTTGCTCATATCTCCTAAACTATGCGTCCTAGAGCGAAAAGGAGCTTAATTCATGACCACCCCCAAAAAATCGAAAAATCCATCCAAATCCTGAAAAATTTTAAATTTTTATATGAAAAACTTGTTTTGCTCATATCTCCTAAACTGTGCGTCCTAGAGCGAAAAGAAGCTTAATTCATGACCACCCACAAAAAATCGAAAATTCCATCCAAATCCTGAAAAAATTGAAATTTTTATATGAAAAACTTGTTTTGCCCATATCTCCTAAACTATGCGTCCTAGAGCGAAAAGGAGCTTAATTCATGTCCACCCCCAAAAAATCGAAAATTCCATCCAAATCCTGAAAAAATTTAAATTTTTATATGAAAAACTTGTTTTGCTTATATCTCCTAAATTATGCGTCCTAGAGCGAAAAGGAGCTTAATTCATGACCACCCCCAAAAAATCGAAAATTCCATCCAAATCGTAAAAAAATTGAAATTTTTATATGAAAACCTTGTTTTGCTCATATCTCCTAAACTATGCGTCCTAGAGCGAAAAGGAGCTTAATTCATGACCACCCCCAAAAAATCGAAAATTCCATCCAAATCCTGAAAAAAATGAAATTTTTATATGAAAAACTTGTTTTGCTCATATCTCCTAAACTATGCGTCCTAGAGCGAAAAGAAGCTTAATTCATGACCACCCACAAAAAATCGAAAATTCCATCCAAATCCTGGAAAAATTGAAATTTTTATATGAAAAACTTGTTTTGTTCATATCTCCTAAACTATACGTCCTAGAGCGAAAAGGAGCTTAATTCATGATCACCTCCAAAAAATCGAAAATTCCATCCAAATCCTGAAAAAATTTAAATTTTTATATGAAAAACTTGTTTTGCTCATATCTCCTAAACTATGCGAAAAGAAGTTTAATTCATGACCACCCACAAAAAATCGAAAATTCCATCCAAATCCTGAAAAAATTGAAATTTTTATATGAAAAACTTGTTTTGCTCATATCTCCTGTTTTGCTCATATCTATGCGTCCTAGAGCGAAAAGGAGCTTAATTCATGACCACCCCCAAAAAATCGAAAATTCCATCCAAACCCTGAAAAAATTTAAATTTTTATATGAAAAACTTGTTTTGCTCATATCTCCTAAACTATGCGTCCTAGAGCGAAAAGAAGCTTAATTCATGACCACCCACAAAAAATCGAAAATTCCATCCAAATCCTGGAAAAATTGAAATTTTTATATGAAAAACTTGTTTTGTTCATTTCTCCTAACTATGCGTCCTAGTGCGAAAAGGAGCTTAATTCATGTCCACCTCCAAAAAATCGAAAATTCCATCCAAATCCTGCAAAAATTGAAATTTTTATATGAAAAACTTGTTTTGCTCATATCTCCTAAACTATGCGTCCTAGAGCGAAAAGAAGCTTAATTCATGACCACCCACAAAAAATCGAAAATTCCATACAAATCCTGAAAAAATTGAAATTTTTATATGAAAAACTTGTTTTGCTCATATCTCCTAAACTATGCGTCCTAGAGCGAAAAGGAGCTTAATTCATGACCACCCCCAAAAAATCGAAAATTCCATCCAAATCCTGAAAAAAATTTATATTTTTATATGAAAAACTTGTTTTGCTCATATCTCCTAAACTATGCGTCCTAGAGCGAAAAGGAGCTTAATTCATGACCACCCCCAAAAAATCGAAAATTCCATCCAAATCGTAAAAACATTGAAATTTTTATATGAAAACCTTGTTTTGCTCATATCTCCTAAACTATGCGTCCTAGAGCGAAAAGGAGCTTAATTCATGACCACCCCCAAAAAATCGAAAATTCCATCCAAATCCTGAAAAAAATTTATTTTTTTATATGAAAAACTTGTTTTGCTCATATCTCCTAAACTATGCGTCCTAGAGCGAAAAGGAGCTTAATTCATGACCACCCCCAAAAAATCGAAAATTCCATCCAAATCCTGCAAAAATTTAAATTTTTATATGAAAAACTTGTTTTGCTCATATCTCCTAAACTATGCGTCCTAGAGCGAAAAGGAGCTTAATTCATGACCACCCCCAAAAAATCGAAAATTCCATCCAAATCCTGAAAAAATTTAAATTTTTATATGAAAAACTTGTTTTGCTCATATCTCCTAAACTATGCGTCCTAGAGCGAAAAGAAGCTTAATTCATGACCACCCACAAAAAATCGAAAATTCCATCCAAAGCCTGAAAAAATTTAAATTTTTATATGAAAAACTTGTTTTGCTCATATCTCCTAAACTATGCGTCCTAGAACGAAAAGGAGCTTAATTCATGTCCACCCCCAAAAAATCGAAAATTCCATCCAAATGTTGAAAAAATTTAAATTTTTATATGAAAAATTTGTTTTGCTCATATCTCCTAAACTATGCGTCCTAGAGCGAAAAGGAGCTTAATTCATGACCACCCCCAAAAAATCGAAAATTCTATCCAAATCGTAAAAACATTGAAATTTTTATATGAAACCCTTGTTTTGCTCATATCTCCTAAACTATGCGTCCTAGAGCGAAAAGGAGCTTAATTCATGACCACCCCCAAAAAATCGAAAATTCCATCCAAATCCTGGAAAAATTGAAATTTTTATATGAAAAACTTGTTTTGTTCATATCTCCTAAACTATGCGTCCTAGAGCGAAAAGGAGCTTAATTCATGACCACCCCCAAAAAATCGAAAATTCCATCCAAATCCTGAAAAAAATTGAGATTTTTATATGAAAAACTTGTTTTGCTCATATCTCCTAAACTATGCGTCCTAGAGCGAAAAGAAGCTTAATTCATGACCACCTCCAAAAAATCGAAAATTTCATCCAAATCCTGAAAAAATTGAAATTTTATATGAAAAACTTGTATTGCTCATATCTCCTAAACTATGCGTCCTAGAGCAAAAAGGAGCTTAATTCATGACCACACACAAAAAATCGAAAATTCCATCCAAATCCTGAAAAAATTTAAATTTTTATATGAAAAACTTGTTTTACTCATATCTTCTAAACTATGCGTCTTAGAGCGAAAAGGAGCTTAATTCATGACCACCCCCAAAAAATCGAAAATTCCATCCAAATACTGAAAAAATTTAATTTTTATATGAAAAACTTGTGTTGCTCATATCTCCTAACCTATGCGTCCTACAGCGAAAAGGAGCTTAATTCATGACCACCCACAAAAAATCGAAAATTCCATCCAAATCGTAAAAAAATTGAAATTTTTATATGAAATTTTTATATGCTCATATCTCCTAAACTATGCGTCCTAGAGCGAAATTTTTATATGCTCATATCTCCTAAACTATGCGTCCTAGAGCGAAAAGGAGCTTAATTCATGACCACCCCCAAAAAATCGAAAATTCCATCCAAATCCTGAAAAAATTTAAATATTTATATGAAAAACTTGTTTTGCTCATATCTCCTAAACTATGCGTCCTAGAGCGAAAAGGAACTAATTCATGACCACCCCCAAAAAATGGAAAATTCCATCCAAATCCTGAAAAAATTGAAATTTTTATATGAAAAACTTGTTTTGTTCATATCTCCTAAACTATGAGCGAAAAACTCCTAGAGCGAAAAGGAGCTTAATACATGCCCACACCCAAAAAATCGAAAATTCCATCCAAATCCTGAAAAAATTGAAATTTTTATATGAAAAACTTGTTTTGCTCATATCTCCTAAACTATGCGTCCTAGAGCGAAAAGAAGCTTAATTCATGACCACCCACAAAAAATCGAAAATTCCATCCAAATCCTGGAAAAATTGAATTTTTTATATGAAAAACTTGTTTTGCTCATATCTCCTAAACTATGCGTCCTAGAGCGAAAAGGAGCTTAATTCATGACCACCCACAAAAAATCGAAAAGTCCATCCAAATCCTGAAAAAATTGAAATTTTTATATGAAAAACTTGTTTTGCTCATATCTCCTAAACTATGCGTCCTAGAGCGAAAAGAAGCTTAATTCATGACCACCCCCAAAAAATCGAAAATTCCATCCAAATCCTGGAAAAATTGAAATTTTTATATGAAAAACTTGTTTTGTTCATATCTCCTAAACTATGCGTCCTAGAGCGAAAAGGAGCTTAATTCATGACCACCCCCAAAAAATCGAAAATTCAATCTATGTTACGCGTGTCTTTATGAAATATTTTTTTTTCCAAATTTATAAATTTATTAAAATATCGGCAATAAGAAGGGTTGATGGCATAAAAGTTGTAAGGTGGCCAGCTCTGCCAAGAGTGGTGGTTCTTCGACCCAATTTCTTCGCCGCGTAATGAAAAACTTGTTTTGCTCATATCTCCTAAACTATGCGTCCTAGAGCAAAAAGGAGCTTAATTCATGACCACCCCCAAAAAATCGAAAATTCCATCCAAATCCTGAAAAAATTGAAATTTTTATATGAAAAACTTGTTTTGCTTATATCTCCTAAACTATGCGTCCTAGAGCGAAAAGGAGCTTAATTCATGACCACCCACAAAAAATCGAAAATTCCATCCAAATCCTGGAAAAATTTAATTTTTTATATGAAAAACTTGTTTTGTTCATATCTCCTAAACTATGCGTCCTAGAGCGAAAAGAAGCTTAATTCATGACCACCCACAAAAAATCGAAAATTCCATCCAAATCCTGGAAAAATTGAATTTTTTATATGAAAAACTTGTTTTGCTCATATCTCCTAAACTATGCGTCCTAGAGCGAAAAGGAGCTTAATTCATGACCACCCACAAAAAATCGAAAATTCCATCCAAATCCTGGAAAAATTTAATTTTTTATATGAAAAACTTGTTTTGTTCATATCTCCTAAACTATGCGTCCTAGAGCGAAAAGGAGCTTAATTCATGACCACCCCCAAAAAATCGAAAATTCCATCCAAATCCTGAAAAAATTGAAATTTTTATATGAAAAACTTGTTTTGCTCATATCTCCTAAACTATGCGTCCTAGAGCGAAAAGGAGCTTAATTCATGACCACCCCCAAAAAATCGAAAATTCCATCCAAATCCTGAAAAAATTTAAATTTTTATATGAAAAACTTGTTTTGCTCATATCTCCTAAACTATGAGCGAAAAACTCCTAGAGCGAAAAGGAGCTTAATTCATGCCCACCCCCAAAAAATCGAAAATTCCATCCAAATCGTAAAAAAATTTAAATTTTTATATGAAAAACTTGTTTTGCTCATATCTCCTAACCTATGCGTCCTAGAGCGAAAAGGAGCTTAATTCATGACCACCCACAAAAAATCGAAAATTCCATCCAAATCGTAAAAAAATTGAAATTTTTATATGAAAACCTTGTTTTGCTCATATCTCCTAAACTATGCGTCCTAGAGCGAAAAGGAGCTTAATTCATGACCACCCCCAAAAAATCGAAAATTCCATCCAAATCCTGAAAAAATTTAAATATTTATATGAAAAACTTGTTTTGCGCATATCTCCTAAACTATGCGTCCTAGAGCGAAAAGGAACTTAATTCATGACCACCCCCAAAAAATGGAAAATTCCATCCAAATCCTGAAAAAATTGAAATTTTTATATGAAAAACTTGTTTTGTTCATATCTCCTAAACTATGAGCGAAAAACTCCTAGAGCGAAAAGGAGCTTAATTCATGCCCACCCCCAAAAAATCGAAAATTCCATCCAAATCCTGAAAAAATTTAAATTTTTATATGAAAAACTTGTTTTGCTCATGTCGCCTAAACTATGTGCCCTAGAGCGAAAAGAAGCTTAATTCATGACCACCCACAAAAAATCGAAAATTCCATCCAAATCCTGAAAAAAATGAAACTTTTATATGAAAAACTCGTTTTGCTCATATCTCCTAAACTATGCGTCCTAGAGCGAAAAGGAGCTTAATTCATGACCACCCCCAAAAAATCGAAAATTCCATCCAAATCCTGAAAAAATTTAAATTTTTATATGAAAAACTTGTTTTGCTCATATCTCCTAAACTATGCGTCCTAGAGCGAAAAGGAGCTTAATTCATGTCCACCCCCAAAAAATCGAAAATTCCATCAAAATCGTAAAAAAATTGAAATTTGTATATGAAAAACTTGTTTTGCTCATATCTCCTAAACTATGCGTCCTAGAGCAAAAAGGAGCTTAATTCATGTCCACCCCCAAAAAACCGAAAATTCCATCCAAATCCTGAAAAAATGAAATTTTTATATGAAAAACTTGTTTTGCTCATATCTCCTAAACTATGCGTCCTAGAGCGAAAAGAAGCTTAATTCATGACCACCCACAAAAAATCGAAAATTCCATCCAAATCCTGAAAAAATTGAAATTTTTATATGAAAAACTTGTTTTGCTCATATCTCCTAAACTATGCGTCCTAGAGCGAAAAGGAGCTTAATTCATGACCACCCCCAAAAAATCGAAAATTCCATCCAAATACTGAAAAAATTTAAATTTTTATATGAAAAACTTGTTTTGCTCATATCTCCTAAACTATGCGTCCTAGAGCGAAAAGGAGCTTAATTCATGACTACCCCCAAAAAATCGAAAATTCCATCCAAATACTGAAAAAATTTAAATTTTTATATGAAAAACTTGTTTTGCTCATATCTCCTAAACTATGCGTCCTAGAGCAAAAAGGAGCTTAATTCATGTCCACCCCCAAAAAACCGAAAATTCCATCCAAATCCTGAAAAAATTGAATTTTTATATGAAAAATTTGTTTTGCTCATATCTCCTAAACTATGCGTCCTAGAGCGAAAAGAAGCTTAATTCATGACCACCCACAAAAAATCGAAAATTCCATCCAAATCCTGAAAAAATTGAAATTTTTATATGAAAAACTTGTTTTGCTCATATCTCCTAAACTATGCGTCCTAGAGCGAAAAGGAGCTTAATTCATGACCACCCCCAAAAAATCGAAACATCCATCCAAATACTGAAAAAATTTAAATTTTTATATGAAAAACTTGTTTTGCTCATATATCCTAAACTATGCGTCCTAGAGCGAAAAGGAACTTAATTCATGTCCACCCCCAAAAAACCGAAAATTCCATCCAAATCCTGAAAAAATTTAAATTTTTATATGAAAAACTTGTTTTGCTCATATCTCCTAAACTATGCGTCATAGAGCGAAAAGAAGCTTAATTCATGACCACCCACAAAAAATCGAAAATTCCATCCAAATCCTGAAAAAATTGAATTTTTTATATGAAAAATTTGTTTTGCTCATATCTCCTAAACTATGCGTCATAGAGCGAAAAGAAGCTTAATTCATGACCACCCACAAAAAATCGAAAATTCTATCCAAATCCTGAAAAAAATGAATTTTTTATATGAAAAATTTGTTTTGCTCATATCTCCTAAACTATGCGTCCTAGAGCGAAAAGAAGCTCAATTCATGACCACCCCCAAAAAATCGAAAATTCCATCAAAATCGTAAAAAAATTTAAATTTTTATATGAAAAACTTGTTTTGCTCATATCTCCTAAACTATGCCTCCTAGAGCAAAAAGGAGCTTAATTCATGACCACCCCCAAAAAATCGAAAATTCCATCCAAATCCTGAAAAAATTGAAATTTTTATATGAAAAACTTGTTTTGCTCATATCTCCTAAACTATGCGTCCTAGAGCAAAAAGGAGCTTAATTCATGACCACCCAGCAAAAACTAGGTAACCACATCTCATTACAATTGACATTACCAGGAGTAAAGCTGTCATTACACGTTGCATTACATTGCGGCGAGTTATAATGTCTAACTTGTAATGACAAAAATAAATACTTCTCGGTAATTTTCGAATTGTTATTCTCAAATTTTTAGTCAGTTGTAGTCAAAAACAATGGAAGATGAAGATGGGAAAATGGCAGCAGAGGGTATCAAACCATTGACGGCGTTCGATGCAAACGTGTCGTTTATGATTTTTTGTTCCACAAATTAAACTAAGAATAAAAAGAAATTTATATCAGGGAATGACGTAGAACAATCGGTCAAAAGTTTCTCATTATTATTTACACAAAATTTAACATCATTTGTGAGTTTTTAACAAAAAATATTGCAAATTAAAAATGAACGAACGTGTATGTATCGAACACCGTAAATGCAACTTTTGGTATGACGTCGCCCATTTTCCAACCTTCCTTTTCTATTGTGTTTGGTTGTAGTTAACGAATTAATAAAATAGAATAAATGATGGTACCATTAGGTATAATTATTCACATAATCGAGCACTTACATAAAAAATCAAAAAGAATATGTAATGTAACGGTCATTCTGAAAAATTTTCCGTTAAGAAATTTTTATCACAAATATTTCATAATAATTGTGTTTAATGACATTGTCATATTATGTTTTAAATAAATGCTTTCTTATACCTCATTCACATTACACTTCCAAAATGCGCTTAAACTAAATTTCAAATGCCATTTGCCTTATAAAAAAGAGGCTTAAAATCCACTTTTAGTAGATTTTGAACCTTATTCACGAATCCATCTCCCTTAAACAACCTACATTTATTTCAATTTTAAGTGTGAAATTAATTTGCATCTTATTTAGATTATTTATTAGATTTTTTGTTTATTTATACAATATTCTATTTCTATTCAAGTAGTTCTCCTATTACAGCATCACTCGCCATATTTTGATCCATTGTAATCGGCGATAGAAATCAATATTTTTGAGATTTGGTTGCCTGAGACAATAAGTGGCTATTTTGCAAGCTTTGGTGTATCTACGAATAAGTCATTACATATTAGGTGATTATATGCTTTAAACGCACTACTTATTTTATGGCCGAATGTATGCCTGGGGAGAAGTACTTTCCTTCTAGGACATGCGTATGTAAAAGTAATCCGAAGCGATGCCAATTAATAAGTGGTTATTCATTTTTAAATAGGCTTACCTACAAGATTACCGGGTAATGAGAGTTTTTGTTGGGCACCCCCAAAAAATCGAAAATTCCATCCAAATCCTGAAAAAATTGAAATTTGTATATGAAAAACTTGTTTTGCTCATATCTCCTAAACTATGCGTCGTAGAGCGAAAAGGAGCTTAATTCATGTCCACCCCCAAAAAACCGAAAATTCCATCCAAATCCCGAAAAAATTGAAATTTTTATATGAAAAACTTGTTTTGCTCATATCTCCTAAACTATGCGTCCTAGAGCGAAAAGGAGCTTAATTCATGTCCACCCCCAAAAAACCGAAAATTCCATCCAAATCCTGAAAAAATTGAAATTTTTATATGAAAAACTTGTTTTGCTCATATCTCCTAAACTATGCGTCCTAGAGCGAAAAGGAGCTTAATTCATCTCCACCCCCAAAAAACCGAAAATTCCATCCAAATCCTGAAAAAATTAAAATTTTTATATGAAAAACTTGTTTTGCTCATATCTCCTAAACTATGCGTCCTAGAGCGAAAAGGAGCTTAATTCATCTCCACCCCCAAAAAACCGAAAATGCCATCCAAATCCTGAAAAAATTGAAATTTTTATATGAAAAACTTGTTTTGCTCATATCTCCTAAACTATGCGTCCTAGAGCGAAAAGGAGCTTAATTCATGTCAACCCCCAAAAAACCGAAAATTCCATCCAAATCCTGAAAAAATTGAAATTTTTATATGAAAAACTTGTTTTGCTCATATCTCCTAAACTATGCGTCCTAGAGCGAAAAGGAGCTTAATTCATGACCACCCCCAAAAAATCGAAAATTCCATCCAAATCCTGAAAAAATTGAAATTTTTATATGAAAAACTTGTTTTGCTTATATCTCCTAAACTATGCGTCCTAGAGCGAAAAGGAGCTTAATTCATGGCCACCCCCAAAAAATCGAAAATTCCATCCAAATCCTGAAAGAAATTAAATTTTTATATGAAAAACTTGTTTTGCTCATATCTCCTAAACTATGCGTCCTAGAGCGAAAAGGAGCTTAATTCATGACCACCCCCAAAAAATCGAAAATTCCATCCAAATCCTGAAAAAATTGAAATTTTTATATGAAAAACTTGTTTTGCTCATATCTCCTAAACTATGCGTCCTAGAGCGAAAAGGAGCTTAATTCATGACCACCCACAAAAAATCGAAAATTCCATCCAAATCCTGAAAAAATTGAAATTTTTATATGAAAAACTTGTTTTGCTCATATCTCCTAAACTATGCGTCCTAGACCGAAAAGGAGCTTAATTCATGACCGCCCCCAAAAAATCGAAAATTCCATCCAAACCCTGAAAAAATTGAAATTTTTATATGAAAAACTTGTTTTGTTCATATCTCCTAAACTATGCGTCCTAGAGCGAAAAGGAGCTTAATTCATGACCACCCCCAAAAAATCGAAAATTCATCCAAATCCTGAAAAAAAAATAAATTTTTATATGAAAAACTTGTTTTGCTCATATCTCCTAAACTATGCGTCCTAGAGCGAAAAGGAGCTTAATTCATGTCCTCCCCCAAAAAACCGAAAATTCCATCCAAATCCTGAAAATATTTAAATTTTTACATGAAAAACTTGTTTTGCTCATATCTCCTAAACTATGCGTCCTAGAGCGAAAAGGAGCTTAATTCATGACCACCCCAAAAAATCGAAAATTCCATCCAAATCCTGAAAAAATTTAAATTTTTATATGAAAAACTTGTTTTGCTTATATCTCCTAAACTATGCGTCCTAGAGCGAAAAGGAGCTTAATTCATGACCACCCCCAAAAAATCGAAAATTCCATCCAAATCCTGAAAAAAATTTAAATTTTTATATGAAAAACTTGTTTTGCTCATATCTCCTAAACTATGCGTCCTAGAGCGAAAAGGAGCTTAATTCATGACCACCCACAAAAAATCGAAAATTCCATCCAAATCCTGAAAAAATTTAAATTTTAATATGACAAACTTGTTTTGCTCATATCTCCTAAACTATGCGTCCTAGAGCGAAAAGGAGCTTAATTCATGTCCACCTCCAAAAAATCGAAAATTCCATCCAAATCCTGAAAAAATTGAAATTTTTATATGAAAAACTTGTTTTGCTCATATCTCCTAAACTATGCGTCCTAGAGCGAAAAGGAGCTTAATTCATGTCCACCCCCAAAAAATCGAAAATTCCATCAAAATCGTAAAAAAATTGAAATTTTTATATGAAAAACTTGTTTTGCTCATATCTCCTAAACTATGCGTCCTAGAGCGAAAAGGAGCTTAATTCATGACCACCCCCAAAAAATCGAAAATTCCATCCAAATACTGAAAAAATTTAAATTTTTATATGAAAAACTTGTTTTGCTCATATCTCCTAAACTATGCGTCCTAGAGCGAAAAGGAGCTTAATTCATGACCACCCCCATAAAATCGAAAATTCCATCCAAATACTGAAAAAATTTACATTTTTATATGAAAAACTTGTTTTGCTCATATCTCCTAAACTATGCGTCCTAGAGCGAAAAGGAGCTTAATTCATGACTACCCCCAAAAAATCGAAAATTCCATCCAAATACTGAAAAAATTGAAATTTTTATATGAAAAACTTGTTTTGCTCATATCTCCTAAACTATGCGTCCTAGAGCGAAAAGGAGCTTAATTCATGACCACCCCCAAAAAATCGAAAATTCCATCCAAATACTGAAAAAATTTAAATTTTTATATGAAAAACTTGTTTTGCTCATATCTCCTAAACTATGCGTCCTAGAGCGAAAAGGAGCTTAATTCATGACTACCCCCAAAAAATCGAAAATTCCATCCAAATACTGAAAAAATTGAAATTTTTATATGAAAAACTTGTTTTGCTCATATCTCCTAAACTATGCGTCCTAGAGCAAAAAGGAGCTTAATTCATGTCCACCCCCAAAAAACCGAAAATTCCATCCAAATCCTGAAAAAAATGAATTTTTTATATGAAAAATTTGTTTTGCTCATATGTCCTAAACTATGCGTCGTAGAGCGAAAAGGAGCTTAATTCATGACCACCCCCCAAAAAATCGAAAATTCATTTAAATCCTGAAAAAATTGAAATTTTTATATGAAAAACATGTTTTGCTCATATCTCCTAAACTATGCGTCCTAGAGCGAAAAGGAGCTTAATTCATGACCACCCCCAAAAAATCGAAAATTCCATCCAAATCCTGAAAAAATTGAAATTTTTATATGAAAAACTTGTTTTGCTCATATCTCCTAAACTATGCGTCCTAGAGCGAAAAGGAGCTTAATTCATGTCCACAACCAAAAAATCGAAAATTCCATCCAAATCCTGAAAAAAATTAAATTTTTATATGAAAAACTTGTTTTGCTCATATCTCCTAAACTATGCGTCCTAGAGCGAAAAGGAGCTTAATTCATGGCCACCCCCAAAAAATCGAAAAATCCATCCAAATCCTGAAAAAATTTAAATTTTTATATGAAAAACTTGTTTTGCTCATATCTCCTAAACTATGCGTCCTAGAGCGAAAAGAAGCTTAATTCATGACCACCCACAAAAAATCGAAAATTCCATCCAAATCCTGAAAAAATTTAAATTTTTATATGAAAAACTTGTTTTGCCCATATCTCCTAAACTATGCGTCCTAGAGCGAAAAGGAGCTTAATTCATGTCCACCCCCAAAAAATCGAAAATTCCATCCAAATCCTGAAAAAAATTAAATTTTTATATGAAAAACTTGTTTTGCTCATATCTCCTAAACTATGCGTCCTAGAGCGAAAAGAAGCTTAATTCATGACCACCCACAAAAAATCGAAAATTCCATCCAAATCCTGAAAAATTGAAATTTTTATATGAAAAACTTGTTTTGCCCATATCTCCTAAACTATGCGTCCTAGAGCGAAAAGGAGCTTAATTCATGTCCACCCCCAAAAAATCGAAAATTCCATCCAAATCCTGAAAAAATTTAAATTTTTATATGAAAAACTTGTTTTGCTTATATCTCCTAAATTATGCGTCCTAGAGCAAAAAGGAGCTTAATTCATGACCACCCCCAAAAAATCGAAAATTCCATCCAAATCGTAAAAAAATTGAAATTTTTATATGAAAACCTTGTTTTGCTCATATCTCCTAAACTATGCGTCCTAGAGCGAAAAGGAGCTTAATTCATGACCACCCCCAAAAAATCGAAAATTCCATCCAAATCCTGAAAAAAATGAAATTTTTATATGAAAAACTTGTTTTGCTCATATCTCCTAAACTATGCGTCCTAGAGCGAAAAGGAGCTTAATTCATGTCCACCCCCAAAAAATCGAAAATTCCATCCAAATCCTGGAAAAATTGAAATTTTTATATGAAAAACTTGTTTTGTTCATATCTCCTAAACTATACGTCCTAGAGCGAAAAGGAGCTTAATTCATGTCCACCTCCAAAAAATCGAAAATTCCATCCAAATCCTGAAAAAATTTAAATTTTTATATGAAAAACTTGTTTTGCTCATATCTCCTAAACTATGCGAAAAGAAGTTTAATTCATGACCACCCACAAAAAATCGAAAATTCCATCCAAATCCTGAAAAAATTGAAATTTTTATATGAAAAACTTGTTTTGCTCATATCTCCTGTTTTGCTCATATCTATGCGTCCTAGAGCGAAAAGGAGCTTAATTCATGACCACCCCCAAAAAATCGAAAATTCCATCCAAATCCTGAAAAAATTTAAATTTTTATATGAAAAACTTGTTTTGCTCATATCTCCTAAACTATGCGTCCTAGAGCGAAAAGAAGCCTAATTCATGACCACCCACAAAAAATCGAAAATTCCATCCAAATCCTGGAAAAATTGAAATTTTTATATGAAAAACTTGGTTTGTTCATTTCTCCTAAACTATGCGTCCTAGAGCGAAAAGGAGCTTAATTCATGTCCACCTCCAAAAAATCGAAAAATCCATCCAAATCCTGAAAAAATTGAAATTTTTATATGAAAAACATGTTTTGCTCATATCTCCTAAACTATGCGTCCTAGAGCGAAAAGAAGCTTAATTCATGACCACCCACAAAAAATCGAAAATTCCATCCAAATCCTGAAAAAATTGAAATTTTTATATGAAAAACTTGTTTTGCCCATATCTCCTAAACTATGCGTCCTAGAGCGAAAAGAAGCTTAATTCATGACCACCCACAAAAAATCGAAAATTCCATCCAAATCCTGAAAAAATTGAAATTTTTATATGAAAAACTTGTTTTGCTCATATCTCCTAAACTATGCGTCCTAGAGCGAAAAGGAGCTTAATTCATGACCACCCCCAAAAAATCGAAAAATCCATCCAAATCCTGAAAAATTTTAAATTTTTATATGAAAAACTTGTTTTGCTCATATCTCCTAAACTGTGCGTCCTAGAGCGAAAAGAAGCTTAATTCATGACCACCCACAAAAAATCGAAAATTCCATCCAAATCCTGAAAAAATTGAAATTTTTATATGAAAAACTTGTTTTGCCCATATCTCCTAAACTATGCGTCCTAGAGCGAAAAGGAGCTTAATTCATGTCCACCCCCAAAAAATCGAAAATTCCATCCAAATCCTGAAAAAATTTAAATTTTTATATGAAAAACTTGTTTTGCTTATATCTCCTAAATTATGCGTCCTAGAGCGAAAAGGAGCTTAATTCATGACCACCCCCAAAAAATCGAAAATTCCATCCAAATCGTAAAAAAATTGAAATTTTTATATGAAAACCTTGTTTTGCTCATATCTCCTAAACTATGCGTCCTAGAGCGAAAAGGAGCTTAATTCATGACCACCCCCAAAAAATCGAAAATTCCATCCAAATCCTGAAAAAAATGAAATTTTTATATGAAAAACTTGTTTTGCTCATATCTCCTAAACTATGCGTCCTAGAGCGAAAAGAAGCTTAATTCATGACCACCCACAAAAAATCGAAAATTCCATCCAAATCCTGGAAAAATTGAAATTTTTATATGAAAAACTTGTTTTGTTCATATCTCCTAAACTATACGTCCTAGAGCGAAAAGGAGCTTAATTCATGTCCACCTCCAAAAAATCGAAAATTCCATCCAAATCCTGAAAAAATTTAAATTTTTATATGAAAAACTTGTTTTGCTCATATCTCCTAAACTATGCGAAAAGAAGTTTAATTCATGACCACCCACAAAAAATCGAAAATTCCATCCAAATCCTGAAAAAATTGAAATTTTTATATGAAAAACTTGTTTTGCTCATATCTCCTGTTTTGCTCATATCTATGCGTCCTAGAGCGAAAAGGAGCTTAATTCATGACCACCCCCAAAAAATCGAAAATTCCATCCAAATCCTGAAAAAATTGAAATTTTTATATGAAAAACTTGTTTTGCTCATATCTCCTAAACTATGCGTCCTAGAGCAAAAAGAAGCTTAATTCATGACCACCCACAAAAAATCGAAAATTCCATCCAAATCCTGGAAAAATTGAAATTTTTATATGAAAAACTTGTTTTGTTCATTTCTCCTAAACTATGCGTCCTAGAGCGAAAAGGAGCTTAATTCATGTCCACCTCCAAAAAATCGAAAATTCCATCCAAATCCTGCAAAAATTGAAATTTGTATATGAAAAACTTGTTTTGCTCATATCTCCTAAACTATGCGTCCTAGAGCGAAAAGAAGCTTAATTCATGACCACCCACAAAAAATCGAAAATTCCATCCAAATCCTGAAAAAATTGAAATTTTTATATGAAAAACTTGTTTTGCTCATATCTCCTAAACTATGCGTCCTAGAGCGAAAAGGAGCTTAATTCATGACCACCCCCAAAAAATCGAAAATTCCATCCAAATCCTGAAAAAAATTTATATTTTTATATGAAAAACTTGTTTTGCTCATATCTCCTAAACTATGCGTCCTAGAGCGAAAAGGAGCTTAATTCATGACCACCCCCAAAAAATCGAAAATTCCATCCAAATCGTATAAACATTGAAATTTTTATATGAAAACCTTGTTTTGCTCATATCTCCTAAACTATGCGTCCTAGAGCGAAAAGGAGCTTAATTCATGACCACCCCCAAAAAATCGAAAATTCTATCCAAATCGTAAAAACATTGAAATTTTTATATGAAACCCTTGTTTTGTTCATATCTCCTAAACTATGCGTCCTAGAACGAAAAGGAGCTTAATTCATGACCACCCCCAAAAAATCGAAAATTCCATCCAAATCCTGGAAAAATTGAAATTTTTATATGAAAAACTTGTTTTGTTCATATCTCCTAAACTATGCGTCCTAGAGCGAAAAGGAGCTTAATTCATGACCACCCCCAAAAAATCGAAAATTCCATCCAAATCCTGAAAAAAATTGAGATTTTTATATGAAAAACTTGTTTTGCTCATATCTCCTAAACTATGCGTCCTAGAGCAAAAAGGAGCTTAATTCATGACCACACACAAAAAATCGAAAATTCCATCCAAATCCTGAAAAAATTTAAATATTTATATGAAAAACTTGTTTTGCTCATATCTCCTAAACTATGCGTCCTAGAGCGAAAAGGAACTTAATTCATGACCACCCCCAAAAAATGGAAAATTCCATCCAAATCCTGAAAAAATTGAAATTTTTATATGAAAAACTTGTTTTGTTCATATCTCCTAAACTATGAGCGAAAAACTCCTAGAGCGAAAAGGAGCTTAATACATGCCCACACCCAAAAAATCGAAAATTCCATCCAAATCCTGAAAAAATTGAAATTTTTATATGAAAAACTTGTTTTGCTCATATCGCCTAAACTATGTGCCCTAGAGCGAAAAGAAGCTTAATTCATGACCACCCACAAAAAATCGAAAATTCCATCCAAATCCTGAAAAAAATGAAACTTTTATATGAAAAACTCGTTTTGCTCATATCTCCTAAACTATGCGTCCTAGAGCGAAAAGGAGCTTAATTCATGACCACCCCCAAAAAATCGAAAATTCCATCCAAATCCTGAAAAAATTGAAATTTTTATTTGAAAAACTTGTTTTGCTCATATCTCCTAAACTATGCGTCCTAGAGCGAAAAGGAGCTTAATTCATGACCACCCCCCAAAAAATCGAAAATTCATCCAAATCCTGAAAAAATTGAAATTTTTATATGAAAAACTTGTTTTGCTCATATCTCCTAAACTATGCGTCCTAGAGCGAAAAGGAGCTTAATTCATGACCACCCCCAAAAAATCGAAAATTCCATCCAAATCCTGAAAAAATTGAAATTTTTATATGAAAAACTTGTTTTGCTCATATCTCCTAAACTATGCGTCCTAGAGCGAAAAGGAGCTTAATTCATGTCCACAACCAAAAAATCGAAAATTCCATCCAAATCCTGAAAAAAATTAAATTTTTATATGAAAAACTTGTTTTGCTCATATCTCCTAAACTATGCGTCCTAGAGCGAAAAGGAGCTTAATTCATGGCCACCCCCAAAAAATCGAAAAATCCATCCAAATCCTGAAAAAATTTAAATTTTTATATGAAAAACTTGTTTTGCTCATATCTCCTAAACTATGCGTCCTAGAGCGAAAAGGAGCTTAATTCATGACCACCCCCCAAAAAATCGAAAATTCATCCAAATCCTGAAAAAATTGAAATTTTTATATGAAAAACTTGTTTTGCTCATATCTCCTAAACTATGCGTCCTAGAGCGAAAAGGAGCTTAATTCATGACCACCCCCAAAAAATCGAAAATTCCATCCAAATCCTGAAAAAATTGAAATTTTTATATGAAAAACTTGTTTTGCTCATATCTCCTAAACTATGCGTCCTAGAGCGAAAAGGAGCTTAATTCATGTCCACAACCAAAAAATCGAAAATTCCATCCAAATCCTGAAAAAAATTAAATTTTTATATGAAAAACTTGTTTTGCTCATATCTCCTAAACTATGCGTCCTAGAGCGAAAAGGAGCTTAATTCATGGCCACCCCCAAAAAATCGAAAAATCCATCCAAATCCTGAAAAAATTTAAATTTTTATATGAAAAACTTGTTTTGCTCATATCTCCTAAACTATGCGTCCTAGAGCGAAAAGGAGCTTAATTCATGACCACCCCCCAAAAAATCGAAAATTCCATCCAAATCCTGAAAAAAATGAAATTTTAATATGAAAAACTTGTTTTGCTCATATCTCCTAAACTATGCGTCCTAGAGCGAAAAGAAGCTTAATTCATGACCACCCACAAAAAATCGAAAATTCCATCCAAATCCTGGAAAAATTGAAATTTTTATATGAAAAACTTGTTTTGTTCATATCTCCTAAACTATACGTCCTAGAGCGAAAAGGAGCTTAATTCATGTCCACCTCCAAAAAATCGAAAATTCCATCCAAATCCTGAAAAAATTTAAATTTTTATATGAAAAACTTGTTTTGCTCATATCTCCTGTTTTGCTCATATCTATGCGTCCTAGAGCGAAAAGGAGCTTAATTCATGACCACCCCCAAAAAATCGAAAATTCCATCCAAATCGTATAAACATTGAAATTTTTATATGAAAACCTTGTTTTGCTCATATCTCCTAAACTATGCGTCCTAGAGCGAAAAGGAGCTTAATTCATGACCACCCCCAAAAAATCGAAAATTCCATCCAAATCCTGAAAAAATTTAAATTTTTATATGAAAAACTTGTTTTGCTCATATCTCCTAAACTATGCGTCCTAGAGCGAAAAGAAGCTTAATTCATGACCACCCACAAAAAATCGAAAATTCCATCCAAATCCTGGAAAAATTGAAATTTTTATATGAAAAACTTGTTTTGTTCATTTCTCCTAAACTATGCGTCCTAGAGCGAAAAGGAGCTTAATTCATGTCCACCTCCAAAAAATCGAAAATTCCATCCAAATCCTGCAAAAATTGAAATTTTTATATGAAAAACTTGTTTTGCTCATATCTCCTAAACTATGCGTCCTAGAGCGAAAAGGAGCTTAATTCATGACCACCCCCAAAAAATCGAAAATTCCATCAAAATCGTAAAAAAATTGAAATTTTTATATGAAAAACTTGTTTTGCTCATATCTCCTAAACTATGCGTCCTAGAGCGAAAAGGAGATTAATTCATGTCCACCCACAAAAAATCGAAAATTCCATCCAAATCCTGAAAAAATTAAAATTTTTATATGAAAAACTTGTTTTGCTCATATCTCCTAAACTATGCGTCCTAAAGCGAAAAGGAGCTTAATTCATGACCACCCCCAAAAAATCGAAAATTCCATCCAAATCCTGAAAAAAATTTATATTTTTATATGAAAAACTTGTTTTGCTCATATCTCCTAAACTATGCGTCCTAGAGCGAAAAGGAGCTTAATTCATGACCACCCCCAAAAAATCGAAAATTCCATCCAAATCCTGCAAAAATTTAAATTTTTATATGAAAAACTTGTTTTGCTCATATCTCCTAAACTATGCGTCCTAGAGCGAAAAGGAGCTTAATTCATGACCACCCCCAAAAAATTGAAAATTCCATCCAAATCCTGGAAAAATTGAAATTTTTATATGAAAAACTTGTTTTGTTCATATCTCCTAAGCAATGCGTCCTAGAGCGAAAAGGAGCTTAATTCATGTCCACCTCCAAAAAATCGAGAATTCCATCCAAATCCTGAAAAAATTGAAATTTTTATATGAAAAACTTGTTTTGCTCATATCTCCTAAACTATGCGTCCTAGAGCGAAAAGAAGCTTAATTCATGACCACCCACCAAAAATCGAAAATTCCATCCAAATCCTGAAAAAATTGAAATTTATATATGAAAAACTTGTTTTGCTCATATCTCCTAAACTATGCGTCCTATAGCGAAAAGGAGCTTAATTCATGACCACCCCCAAAAAATCGAAAATTCTATCCAAATCGTAAAAACATTGAAATTTTTATATGAAACCCTTGTTTTGCTCATATCTCCTAAACTATGCGTCCTAGAGCGAAAAGGAGCTTAATTCATGACCACCCCCAAAAAATCGAAAATTCCATCCAAATCCTGGAAAAATTGAAATTTTTATATGAAAAACTTGTTTTGTTCATATCTCCTAAACTATGCGTCCTAGAGCGAAAAGGAGCTTAATTCATGACCACCCCCAAAAAATCGAAAATTCCATCCAAATCCTGAAAAAAATTGAAATTTTTATATGAAAAACTTGTTTTGCTCATATCTCCTAAACTATGCGTCCTAGAGCGAAATTTTTATATGGTCATATCTCCTAAACTATGCGTCCTAGAGCGAAAAGGAGCTTAATTCATGACCACCCCCAAAAAATCGAAAATTCCATCCAAATCCTGAAAAAATTTAAATATTTATATGAAAAACTTGTTTTGCTCATATCTCCTAAACTATGCGTCCTAGAGCGAAAAGGAACTTAATTCATGACCACCCCCAAAAAATGGAAAATTCCATCCAAATCCTGAAAAAATTGAAATTTTTATATGAAAAACTTGTTTTGTTCATATCTCCTAAACTAGGAGCGAAAAACTCCTAGAGCGAAAAGGAGCTTAATTCATGCCCACACCCAAAAAATCGAAAATTCCATCCAAATCCTGAAAAAATTGAAATTTTTATATGAAAAACTTGTTTTGCTCATATCGCCTAAACTATGTGCCCTAGAGCGAAAAGAAGCTTAATTCATGACCACCCACAAAAAATCGAAAATTCCATCCAAATCCTGAAAAAAATGAAACTTTTATATGAAAAACTCGTTTTGCTCATATCTCCTCAGGGATTCGGAGCGGAGCGGAGCGGAGCGTGGAGCGGAGCGGAGCAAGCCCTTTTTTTGCCGGAGCGGGAGCGGAGCGGGAGCGGCATTTCTAAAATCCGGAGCGGAGCGGGAGCGGAGCGGTTTCCAAATGAAAAACCGCTCCGCTCCGAATAAAATATTACTTGAATGAAATGTGTAACTTTGAAATTACACTGTGTAGGTAATTTCAAATTTAGCTAGTACTTAGCGTAGTGTGAGTAAACGTTTAAAATGTACGATATGTATTTTTGTACGTACGTACATTGGGGAAAACACAACGTGTTTTTTAGTAATTGTTTTCAAAAACGGCAAATGTCAAAATATATCTCTAGTATGTGTTGTAAAAGTAACAACAGTACTTTCGATCAATTTCATCCCGTATTACTACAAAGATGTTTGTAATGAACGTCAAATAAATGCAATTAAACGATCTTATTTATATTTAATTTTTTAGTTTTCTACACTGAAAAAAATATTGTCGTGAAGTCAAAGATTCCATGTCCTTAGAATAAGAATGCAAATTTTGCTTAACATGGAAGACGCATTTCTCTAAAATAAAGTTTTTTATACCCATCACCATAGAATGGTGACGGGGGTATAATAAGTTTGTCATTCCGTTTGTAACACATCGAAATATCGATTTCCGACTATATAAAATATATTTTTGATCAGGGAGAAATTCTAAGACGATATAACGATGTCCGTCTGTCCGTCTGTCTGTTGTAATCACGCTACAGTCTTCAATAATGAAGCAATCGTGCTGAAATTTTGCACAAACTCGTCTTTTGTCTGCAGGCAGGTCAAGTTCGAAGATGGGCTATATCGGTCCAGGTTTTGATATAGTCCCCATATAAACCGACCTCCCGATTTGGGTTCATGGGCTTGTAGAAATCGTAGTTTTTATCCAATTTGCCTGAAATTTGAAATCTAGTGGTATCTTATGACCATAAAGAGGTGTGCCAAAAATGGTGAGTATCGGTCCATGTTTTGGTATAGCCCCCAATAGACCGATCTCCCGATTTTACTTCTTGGGCTTATAGAAACCGCAGTTTTTATTCAATTTACCTGAAATTGGAAATCTAGAGGTATTGTAGGACCACAAATACGTGTGCCAAAAATTGTATGTATCGGTCCATATTTTGGTATAGCCCCCATATAGACCGATCTCCCGATTTTACTTCTTGGGCTTATAGAAACCGCAGTTTTTATTCAATTTACCTGAAATTGGAAATCTAGAGGTATTGTAGGACCACAAATACGTGTGCCAAAAATGGTGAGTATCGGTCTATGTTTTGGTATGGTCCCCATATAAAACGACCTCCCGATTTGGGGTCTTGGGCTTATAGAAAGCGTATTTTTTATCCAATTTGTCTGAAATTGGAAATCTAGGGGTATTTTCGGACCATAAAGAGGTGTGCTGAAAATGGTGAGTATCGGTCCATATTTTGGTATAGCCCCCATATAGACCGATTTCCCGATTTTACTTCTTGGGCTTCTAGAATCCGAAGTTTTTATCCTATTTGCCTGAAATTGGAAATCTAGAGGTATTTTCGGGTCATAAAGAGGTGTGCCGAAAACGGCGAGTAGCGGTCCATGTTTTAGTATAGCCCCCATAAGAACGATCTCCCGATTTAACTCCTTGGGTTTCTAGAAACCGTAATTTTTATCTGATTTGCCTGAAATTGTAAATATTCTGGTATTTTAGGCTCGGTCCATTTGGTAATGCCTCCATATAGACCGACTTCACTTGAATTGCTTGAAACTCAATGTAAAATTTCCAGATTTTACTTCTACATATTTAAGATTTCAAATCAAGACGTTATTTTATAATTTTCTTGCACACTTACAAGAGATGTTAATGATTCCTCTAAAACTCAAACAAAAGTGGTTCTTATAAATCCAGAATCTGATATAGTCCTCATAGGTGAAATCTTTAAATTTATCTTCGGGAAGTGTCCTCAAGTCCTCAAGCCCTCCTAAAATTTCAAAGGAAACCCTAATATTTGGTTCATGGTGGTGGGTATTTAAGGTTCGGCCCGGCCGAACTTAGTGCTGTATATACTTGTTTTCTTGTCCAAAAGGCAATAAACTTTTGAATGAAGTTGTAATGTCCTTATAATTAAGTGGTTTTACTTAAAAATGTGTATCATAACATGAAAGATAAAATTTTTGACTTTAATAATTAAGAAAAATTCTTTAAAATTAATAAAATTGTCTTTAAATTTGTTTCCTTTTTGCATCTTGCCTACAAAGCATATCATAATTTCTACTGGAAGTCGAGTCTTAATATGGAAAAAAAATAACTCGTTAACTCGTTTTTAAAGGATTTTGATAACAACTGACGAAAAAAATCTAAAAAAATGAAAAATTAACATATGCTTCCTAGAATGCTTCCTTTAATGAAGTCAAAATGGATTTAATATTTCTGAAAAAATCTTCAAAATTAATAAAATATTTCAACACATTGTTTTAAAGTCATTATACCCTAAACCACATAGTGGTTAGGGTATAATAAGTTTGATCTGCCAAAAAATTTGCCTACCAGAAATATTGATTTTAGACCCCATAAAATATATACCGATCGACTCAGAATCACCTCCTGAGTCGATCTAGCGCTTGGCGTCCGTCCGTCCGTCCGTCCGTCCGTCCGTCTGTCCATGTATTTGTTGTTTACAGGATTTCGGTCGCAATTATTAACCGATTTTGATGAAATTTGGTACAGGGAGTTTTTTTGGGCACAAGAACGAACGTTACTGAATTTGGAAGAAATCGGATCAAATTTAGATATAGCTCCCATATATATGTATTGCCCGATTTCGACAAATGGGTCACGTTGCACTTTTTTTACTAACCGATCGTCGTCAAATTTAGCACAAAATAATCTTCTGTATCACCCTTTAGGTCTGAAAAATTCATCGAAATCGGTTCAGATTTAGATATAGGTCCCATATATATGTATCGCCCGATTTTGTCAAATTAGGTCATAAAACCCTTATTATCAACCGATCTTACTCAAAGTTGGCGAAATGTAATCTTCTATAGCACTAACTATATGTGCAAAAAATCATCGAAATCGGTTCAGATTTAGCTATAGCTCCCATATATGTACCGCCCGATTTTTCTAAATAAAATAAAACTCAATTGAACAAATAATACAATGTTTGTACTATAATTTTCTCGAAGAGGAGCGGAGCGGAGCGTGGAGCGGAGCGGAGCGATTTTTTTTTTCTCGGAGCGGAGCGAGGAGCGGAGCGGTTTTTTTTTCTCCGGAGCGGGAGCGGAGCGGAGCGAAAAAAATGGACCGCTCCGGATCCCTGTATCTCCTAAACTATGCGTCCTAGAGCGAAAAGGAGCTTAATTCATGACCACCCCCAAAAAATCGAAAATTCCATCCAAATCCTGAAAAAATTGAAATTTTTATTTGAAAAACTTGTTTTGCTCATATCTCCTAAACTATGCGTCCTAGAGCGAAAAGGAGCTTAATTCATGACCACCCCCCAAAAAATCGAAAATTCATCCAAATCCTGAAAAAATTGAAATTTTTATATGAAAAACTTGTTTTGCTCATATCTCCTAAACTATGCGTCCTAGAGCGAAAAGGAGCTTAATTCATGACCACCCCAAAAAATCGAAAATTCCATCCAAATCCTGAAAAAATTGAAATTTTTATATGAAAAACTTGTTTTGCTCATATCTCCTAAACTATGCGTCCTAGAGCGAAAAGGAGCTTAATTCATGTCCACAACCAAAAAATCGAAAATTCCATCCAAATCCTGAAAAAAATTAAATTTTTATATGAAAAACTTGTTTTGCTCATATCTCCTAAACTATGCGTCCTAGAGCGAAAAGGAGCTTAATTCATGGCCACCCCCAAAAAATCGAAAAATCCATCCAAATCCTGAAAAAATTTAAATTTTTATATGAAAAACTTGTTTTGCTCATATCTCCTAAACTATGCGTCCTAGAGCGAAAAGGAGCTTAATTCATGACCACCCCCCAAAAAATCGAAAATTCATCCAAATCCTGAAAAAATTGAAATTTTTATATGAAAAACTTGTTTTGCTCATATCTCCTAAACTATGCGTCCTAGAGCGAAAAGGAGCTTAATTCATGACCACCCCCAAAAAATCGAAAATTCCATCCAAATCCTGAAAAAATTGAAATTTTTATATGAAAAACTTGTTTTGCTCATATCTCCTAAACTATGCGTCCTAGAGCGAAAAGGAGCTTAATTCATGTCCACAACCAAAAAATCGAAAATTCCATCCAAATCCTGAAAAAAATTAAATTTTTATATGAAAAACTTGTTTTGCTCATATCTCCTAAACTATGCGTCCTAGAGCGAAAAGGAGCTTAATTCATGGCCACCCCCAAAAAATCGAAAAATCCATCCAAATCCTGAAAAAATTTAAATTTTTATATGAAAACCTTGTTTTGCTCATATCTCCTAAACTATGCGTCCTAGAGCGAAAAGGAGCTTAATTCATGACCACCCCCAAAAAATCGAAAATTCCATCCAAATCCTGAAAAAATTTAAATTTTTATATGAAAAACTTGTTTTGCTCATATCTCCTAAACTATGCGTCCTAGAGCGAAAAGAAGCTTAATTCATGACCACCCACAAAAAATCGAAAATTCCATCCATATCCTGGAAAAATTGAAATTTTTATATGAAAAACTTGTTTTGTTCATTTCTCCTAAACTATGCGTCCTAGAGCGAAAAGGAGCTTAATTCATGTCCACCTCCAAAAAATCGAAAATTCCATCCAAATCCTGCAAAAATTGAAATTTTTATATGAAAAACTTGTTTTGCTCATATCTCCTAAACTATGCGTCCTAGAGCGAAAAGGAGCTTAATTCATGACCACCCCCAAAAAATCGAAAATTCCATCCAAATCCTGAAAAAAATTTATATTTTTATATGAAAAACTTGTTTTGCTCATATCTCCTAAACTATGCGTCCTAGAGCGAAAAGGAGCTTAATTTATGACCACCCCCAAAAAATCGAAAATTCCATCCAAATCGTAAAAACATTGAAATTTTTATATGAAAACCTTGTTTTGCTCATATCTCCTAAACTATGCGTCCTAAAGCGAAAAGGAGCTTAATTCATGACCACCCCCAAAAAATCGAAAATTCCATCCAAATCCTGAAAAAAATTTATATTTTTATATGAAAAACTTGTTTTGCTCATATCTCCTAAACTATGCGTCATAGAGCGAAAAGGAGCTTAATTCATGACCACCCCCAAAAAATCGAAAATTCCATCCAAATCCTGCAAAAATTTAAATTTTTATATGAAAAACTTGTTTTGCTCATATCTCCTAAACTATGCGTCCTAGAGCGAAAAGGAGCTTAATTCATGACCACCCCCAAAAAATCGAAAATTCCATCCAAATCCTGCAAAAATTGAAATTTTTATATGAAAAACTTGTTTTGCTCATATCTCCTAAACTATGCGTCCTAGAGCGAAAAGGAGCTTAATTCATGACCACCCCCAAAAAATCGAAAATTCCATCCAAATCCTGAAAAAATTGAAATTTTTATATGAAAAACTTGTTTTGCTCATATCTCCTAAACTATGCGTCCTAGAGCGAAAAGGAGCTTAATTCATGTCCACAACCAAAAAATCGAAAATTCCATCCAAATCCTGAAAAAAATTAAATTTTTATATGAAAAACTTGTTTTGCTCATATCTCCTAAACTATGCGTCCTAGAGCGAAAAGGAGCTTAATTCATGGCCACCCCCAAAAAATCGAAAAATCCATCCAAATCCTGAAAAAATTTAAATTTTTATATGAAAACCTTGTTTTGCTCATATCTCCTAAACTATGCGTCCTAGAGCGAAAAGGAGCTTAATTCATGACCACCCCCAAAAAATCGAAAATTCCATCCAAATCCTGAAAAAATTTAAATTTTTATATGAAAAACTTGTTTTGCTCATATCTCCTAAACTATGCGTCCTAGAGCGAAAAGAAGCTTAATTCATGACCACCCACAAAAAATCGAAAATTCCATCCATATCCTGGAAAAATTGAAATTTTTATATGAAAAACTTGTTTTGTTCATTTCTCCTAAACTATGCGTCCTAGAGCGAAAAGGAGCTTAATTCATGTCCACCTCCAAAAAATCGAAAATTCCATCCAAATCCTGCAAAAATTGAAATTTTTATATGAAAAACTTGTTTTGCTCATATCTCCTAAACTATGCGTCCTAGAGCGAAAAGGAGCTTAATTCATGACCACCCCCAAAAAATCGAAAATTCCATCCAAATCCTGAAAAAAATTTATATTTTTATATGAAAAACTTGTTTTGCTCATATCTCCTAAACTATGCGTCCTAGAGCGAAAAGGAGCTTAATTTATGACCACCCCCAAAAAATCGAAAATTCCATCCAAATCGTAAAAACATTGAAATTTTTATATGAAAACCTTGTTTTGCTCATATCTCCTAAACTATGCGTCCTAAAGCGAAAAGGAGCTTAATTCATGACCACCCCCAAAAAATCGAAAATTCCATCCAAATCCTGAAAAAAATTTATATTTTTATATGAAAAACTTGTTTTGCTCATATCTCCTAAACTATGCGTCATAGAGCGAAAAGGAGCTTAATTCATGACCACCCCCAAAAAATCGAAAATTCCATCCAAATCCTGCAAAAATTTAAATTTTTATATGAAAAACTTGTTTTGCTCATATCTCCTAAACTATGCGTCCTAGAGCGAAAAGGAGCTTAATTCATGACCACCCCCAAAAAATCGAAAATTCCATCCAAATCCTGGAAAAATTGAAATTTTTATATGAAAAACTTGTTTTGTTCATATCTCCTAAGCAATGCGTCCTAGAGCGAAAAGGAGCTTAATTCATGTCCACCTCCAAAAAATCGAAAATTCCATCCAAATCCTGAAAAAATTGAAATTTTTATATGAAAAACTTGTTTTGCTCATATCTCCTAAACTATGCGTCCTAGAGCGAAAAGAAGCTTAATTCATGACCACCCACCAAAAATCGAAAATTCCATCCAAATCCTGAAAAAATTGAAATTTATATATGAAAAACTTGTTTTGCTCATATCTCCTAAACTATGCGTCCTATAGCGAAAAGGAGCTTAATTCATGACCACCCCCAAAAAATCGAAAATTCTATCCAAATCGTAAAAACATTGAAATTTTTATATGAAACCCTTGTTTTGCTCATATCTCCTAAACTATGCGTCCTAGAGCGAAAAGGAGCTTAATTCATGACCACCCCCAAAAAATCGAAAATTCCATCAAAATCCTGGAAAAATTGAAATTTTTATATGAAAAACTTGTTTTGTTCATATCTCCTAAACTATGCGTCCTAGAGCGAAAAGGAGCTTAATTCATGACCACCCCCAAAAAATCGAAAATTCCATCCAAATCCTGAAAAAAATTGAAATTTTTATATGAAAAACTTATTTTGCTCATATCTCCTAAACTATGCGTCCTAGAGCGAAAAGGAGCTTAATTCATGACCACCCCCAAAAAATCGAAAATTCCATCCAAATCCTGAAAAAATTGAAATTTTTATATGAAAAACTTGTTTTGCTCATATCTCCTAAACTATGCCACCGTGGTGCAATGGTTAGCATGCCCGCCTTGCATACACAAGGTCGTGGGTTCGATTCCTACTTCGACCGAACACCAAAAGTTTTTCAGCGGTGGATTATCCTACCTCAGTAATGCTGGTGACATTTCTGAGGGTTACAAAGCTTCTCTAAGTGGTTTCACTGCAATGTGGAACGCCGTTCGGACTCGGCTATAAAAAGGAGGTCCCTTGTCATTGAGCTTAACATGGAATCGGGCAGCACTCAGTGATAAGAGAGAAGTTCACAAATGTGGTATCACAATGGACTGAATAGTCTATGTGAGCCTGATACATCGGGCTGCCACCTAACCTAACCTAACCTAACCTATGCGTCCTAGAGCGAAAAGGAGCTTAATTCATGACCACCCCCAAAAAATCGAAAATTCCATCCAAATCCTGAAAAAAATTGAAATTTTTATATGAAAAACTTGTTTTGCTCATATCTCCTAAACTATGCGTCCTAGAGCGAAAAGAAGCTTAATTCATGACCACCCCCAAAAAATCGAAAATTCCATCCAAATCCTGAAAAAAAATTGAAATTTTTATATGAACAACTTGTTTTGCTCATATCTCCTGAACTATGCGTCCTAGAGCGAAAAGGAGCTTAATTCATGTCCACCCCCAAAAAATCGAAAATTCCATCCAAATCCTGAAAAAATTGAAATTTTTATATGAAAAACTTGTTTTGCTCATATCTCCTAAACTATGCGTCCTAGAGCGAAAAGGAGCTTAATTCGTGACCACCCCCAAAAAATCGAAAATTACATCCAAATACTGAAAAAATTGAAATTTTTATATGAAAAACTTGTTTTGCTCATATCTCCTAAACTATGCGTCCTAGAGCGAAAAGAAGCTTAATTCATGACCACCCACAAAAAATCGAAAATTCCATCCAAAACCTGGAAAAATTGAAATTTTTATATGAAAAACTTGTTTTGTTCATATCTCCTAAACTATGCGTCCTAGAGCGAAAAGAAGCTTAATTCATGACCACCCCCAAAAAATCGAAAATTTCATCCAAATCCTGAAAAAATTGAAATTTTATATGAAAAACTTGTTTTGCTCATATCTCCTAAACTATGCGTCCTAGAGCAAAAAGGAGCTTAATTCATGACCACACACAAAAAATCGAAAATTCCATCCAAATCCTGAAAAAATTTAAATTTTTATATGAAAAACTTGTTTTACTCATATCTCCTAAACTATGCGTCTTAGAGCGAAAAGGAGCTTAATTCATGACCACCCCCAAAAAATCGAAAATTCCATCCAAATACTGAAAAAATTTAATTTTTATATGAAAAACTTGTTTTGCTCATATCTCCTAAATTATGCGTCCTAGAGCAAAAAGAAGCTTAATTCATGACCACCCGCAAAAAATCGAAAATTCCATCCAAATCCTGAATAAATTGGAATTTTTATACGAAAAACTTGTTTTGCTCATATCTCCTAAACTATGCGTCCTAGAGCGAAAAGGAGCTTAATTCACGACCACCCCCAACAAATCGAAAATTCCATCAAAATCGTAAAAAAATTGCAATTTTTATATGAAAAACTTGTTTTGCTCATATCTTCTAAACTATGCGTCCTAGAGCGAAAAGAAACTTAATTCATGACCACCCCCAAAAAATAGAAAATTCCATCAAAATCGTAAAAAAATTGAAATTTTTATATGAAAAACTTGTTTTGCTCATATCTCCTAAACTATGCGTCCTAGAGCAAAAAGGAGCTTAATTCATGACCACCCCCAAAAAATCGAAAATTCCATCCAAATCCTGAAAAAATTGAAATTTTTATATGACAAACTTGTTTTGCTCATATCTCCTAAACTATGCGTCCTAGAGCGAAAAGGAGCTTAATTCATGTTCACCCCCAAAAAATCGAAAATTCCATCCAAATCCTGAAAAATTTTAAAAACTTGTTTTGCTCATATCTCCTAAACTATGCGTCCTAGAGCGAAAAGGTGCTTAATTCATGACCACCCCCAAAAAATCGAAAATTCCATCCAAATCCTGAAAAAATTGAAATTTTTATATGACAAACTTGTTTTGCTCATATCTCCTAAACTATGCGTCCTAGAGCGAAAAGAAGCTTAATTCATGACCACCCACAAAAAATCGAAAATTCCATCCAAATCCTGGAAAAAATGGAATTTTTATATGAAAAACTTGTTTTGCTCATATCTCCTAAACTATGCGTCCTAGAGCGAAAAGGAGCTTAATTCATTTCCACCCCCAAAAAATCGAAAATTCCATCCAAATCCTAAAAAAATGGAAATATTTATATGAAAAACTTGTTTTGCTCATATCTCCTAAACTATGCGTCCTAGAGCGAAAAGGAGCTTAATTCATGTCCACCCCCAAAAAATCGAAAATTCCATCCAAATCCTAAAAAAATTGAAATTTTTATATGAAAAACTTGTTTTGCTCATATCTCCTAAACTATGCGTCCTAGAGCAAAAAGGAGCTTAATTCATGACCACCCCCAAAAAATCGAAAATTCCATCCAAATCCTGAAAAAATTGAAATTTTTATATGAAAAACTTGTTTTGCTCATATCTCCTAAACTATGCGTCCTAGAGCGAAAAGGAGCTTAATTCATGTCCACCTCCAAAAAATCGAAAATTCCATCCAAATCCTGAAAAAATTGAAATTTTTATATGAAAAACTTGTTTTGCTCATATCTCCTAAACTATGCGTCCTAGAGCGAAAAGGAGCTTAATTCATGAACACCCACAAAAAATCGAAAATTCCATCTAAATCCTGAAAAAATTGAAATTTTTTTTCTCCATAAGGAGTTAGCATAAAGGGCCCAAAATTGAGTTATCTCTCCCAGCCAGATCTATACTAAAGGCTGTGGAAAGGTTCATTCGCCCGAACCGAAACATGTATAGTCCAGGCGTGTATAGATTTGTATCTGGCGTTTTCTTTTCAATGGCTCTATTAACCATGTTCTTTAATCTATATCTGTCCATAAAAGCTCGAAAAATAATTGTATAATTAAATTATATGAAAAACTTGGTTTGCTCATATCTCCTAAACTATGCGTCCTACAGCGAAAAGAAGCTTAATTCATGACCACCCCCAAAAAATCGAAAATTCCATCAAAATCGTAAAAAAACTGAAATTTTTATATGAAAAACTTGTTTTGCTCATATCTCCTAAACTATGCGTCCTAGAGCAAAAAGGAGCTTAATTCATGACCACCCCAAAAAATCGAAAATTCCATCCAAATCGTAAAAAATTTTAAATTTTTATATGAAAAACTTGTTTTGCTCATATCTCCTAAACTATGCGCCCTAGAGCGAAAAGGAGCTTAATTCATGTCCACCCCCAAAAAATCGAAAATTCCATCCAAATCCTGAAAAAATTGAAATTTTTATATGAAAAACTTGTTTTTCTCATATCTCCTAAACTATGCGTCCTAGAGCGAAAAGGAGCTTAATTCATGTCCACCCCCAAAAAATCGAAAATTCCATCCAAATCCTGAAAAAATTGAAATTTTTATATGAAAAACTTGTTTTGCTCATATCTCCTAAACTATGCGTCCTAGAGCGAAAAGGAGCTTAATTCATAACCACCCCCAAAAAATCAAAAATTCCATCAAAATCGTGAAAAAATTGAAATTTTTATATGAAAAACTTGTTTTGCTTATATCTCGAAAAGGAGCTTAATTCATGACCACCCCCAAAAAATCGAAAATTCCATCCAAATCATAAAAAAATTTAAATTTTTATATGAAAAACTTGTTTTTCTCATATCTCCTAAACTATGCGTCCTAGAGCGAAAAGAAGCTTAATTCACGACCACCCCCAAAAAATCGAAAATTCCATCGAAATCGTAAAAAATTTTAAATTTTTATATGAAAAACTTGTTTTGCTCATATCTCCTAAACTATGCGTCCTAGAGCAAAAAGGAGCTTAATTCATGACCACCCCCAAAAAATCGAAAATTCCATCCAAATCCTGAAAAAATTTAAATTTTTATATGAAAAACTTGTTTTGCTCATATCTCCTAAACTATGCGTCCTAGAGCGAAAAGGAGCTTAATTCATGACCACCCCCAAAAAATCGAAAATTCCATCAAAATCGTGAAAAAATTTAAATTTTTATATGAAAAACTTGTTTTGCCTATATCTCCTAAAGCTGAGTACAATGTTCAGTTTTCAAGCTGAAAACCAGTTTATTTTCACGGTTACTTTTTTTAGTCAATTAATTTCGAAATATTAAATGGTTCGCAATCAATACATTGGATCTTTTCCATCCATAATTTGAAGAGACTTGATAAAAATGTTATCGTCTTCATATATAATTTGCACTTTTAATTTACTGTTTTGGTTAAAAATACGAACATAGTACTCACCTTAAACTATGCGTCCTAGAGCGAAAAGGAGCTTAATTCATGACCACCCCCCAAAAAATCTAAAATTCCATCCAAATCCTGAAAAAATTTAAATTTTTATATGAAAAACATGTTTTGCTCATATCTCCTAAACTATGCGTCCTAGAGCGAAAAGGAGCTTAATTCATGTCCACCGCCAAAAAATCGAAAATTCCATCCAAATCCTGAAAAAATTGAAATTTTTATATGAAAAACTTGTTTTGCTCATATCTCCTAAACTATGCGTCCTAGAGCGAAAAGGAGCTAATTCATGACCACCCCCAAAAAATCAAAAATTCCATCAAAATCGTGAAAAAATTGAAATTTTTATATGAAAAACTTGTTTTGCTTATATCTCGAAAAGGAGCTTAATTCATGACCACCCACAAAAAATCGAAAATTCCATCCAAATCATAAAAAAATTTAAATTTTTATATGAAAAACTTGTTTTGCTCATATCTCCTAAACTATGCGTCCTACCGCGAAAAGGAACTTAATTCATGACCACCCCCAAAAAATCGAAAATTCCATCCAAATCGTGAAAAAATTGAAATTTTTATATGAAAAACTTGTTTTGCTCATATCTCCTAAACTATGCGTCCTAGAGCGAAAAGGAGCTTAATTCATGACCACCCCCAAAAAATCGAAAATTCCATCCAAATCCTGAAAAAATTGGAATTTTTATATGAAAAACTTGTTTTGCTCATATCTCCTAAACTATGCGTCCTAGAGCGAAAAGAAGCTTAATTCATGACCACCCACAAAAAATCGAAAATTCCATCCAAATCCTGGAAAAATTGAATTTTTTATATGAAAAACTTGTTTTGCTCATATCTCCTAAACTATGCGTCCTAGAGCGAAAAGAAGCTTAATTCATGACCACCCCCAAAAAATCGAAAATTCCATCAAAATCGTAAAAAATTTTAAATTTTTATATGAAAAACTTGTTTTGCTCATATCTCCTAAACTATGCGTCCTAGAGCAAAAAGGAGCTTAATTCATGACCACCCCCAAAAAATTGAAAATTCCATCCAAATCCTGAAAATATTGAAATTTTTATATGAAAAACTTGTTTTGCTCATATCTCCTAAACTATGCGTCCTAGAGCGTAAAGGAGCTTAATTCATGACCACCCCCCAAAAATCGAAAATTCCATCAAAATCGTGAAAAAATTTAAATTTTTATATGAAAAACTTGTTTTGCTTATATCTCCTAAAGCTGAGTACTATGTTCAGTTTTCAAGCTGAAAACCAGCTTATTTTCACGGTTACTTTTTTTAATCAATTAATTTCGAAATATTAAATGGTTCGCAATCAATACAATCAATGGTTCGCAATCAATACATTGGATCTTTTCCATCCATAATTTGAAGATACTTGATAAAAATGTTATCGTCTTCATATATATTTTTCCACTTTTAATTTACTGTTTTGGTGAAAAATACGAACATAGTACTCACCTTAAACTATGCGTCCTAGAGCGAAAAGAAGCTTAATTCATGACCACCCCCAAAAAATCGAAAATTCCATCCAAATCGTACAAATATTGAAATTTTTATATGTAAACTTGTTTTGCTCATATTTCCCAAACTATGCGTCCTAGAGCGAAAATGAGCTTAATTCATGACCACCCACAGAAAATCGAAAATTCCATCGAAATCATAAATCCTGAAAAAATTGAAATTTTTATATGAAAAACTTGTTTTGCTCATATCTCCTAAACTATGCGTCCTAGAGCGAAAAGAAGCTTAATTCATGACCACCCCCAAAAAATCGAAAATTCCATCAAAATCCTGAAAAATTTTAAATTTTTATATGAAAAACTTGTTTTGCTCATATCTCCTAAACTATGCGTCCTAGAGCGAAAAGGAGCTTAATTCATGACCACCCCCAAAAAATCGAAAATTCCATCAAAATCGTGAAAAAATTTAAATTTTTATATGAAAAACTTGTTTTGCCTATATCTCCTAAAGCTGAGTACCATGTTCAGTTTTCAAGCTGAAAACCAGTTTATTTTCACGGTTACTTTTTTTAGTCAATTAATTTCGAAATATTAAATGGTTCGCAATCAATACATTGGATCTTTTCCATCCATAATTTGAAGAGACTTGATAAAAATGTTATCGTCTTCATATATAATTTGCACTTTTAATTTACTGTTTTGGTTAAAAATACGAACATAGTACTCACCTTAAACTATGCGTCCTAGAGCGAAAAGGAGCTTAATTCATGACCACCCCCCAAAAAATCTAAAATTCCATCCAAATCCTGAAAAAATTTAAATTTTTATATGAAAAACATGTTTTGCTCATATCTCCTAAACTATGCGTCCTAGAGCGAAAAGGAGCTTAATTCATGACCACCCCCAAAAAATCGAAAATTCCATCCAAATCCTGGAAAAATTGAATTTTTTATATGAAAAACTTGTTTTGCTCACATCTCCTAAACTATGCGTCCTAGAGCGAAAAGAAGCTTAATTCATGACCACCCCCAAAAAATCGAAAATTCCATCAAAATCGTAAAAAAATTTAAATTTTTATATGAAAAACTTGTTTTGCTCATATCTCCTAAACTATGCGTCCTAGAGCGAAAAGAAGCTTATTTCATGACCACCCCCAAAAAATCGAAAATTCCATCAAAATCCTGAAAAAATTGGAATTTTTATATGAAAAACTTGTTTTGCTCATATCTCCTAAACTATGCGTCCTAGAGCGAAAAGAAGCTTAATTCATGACCACCCACAAAAAATCGAAAATTCCATCCAACTCCTGGAAAAATTGAATTTTTTATATGAAAAACTTGTTTTGCTCATATCTCCTAAACTATGCGTCCTAGAGCGAAAAGAAGCTTAATTCACGACCACCCCCAAAAAATCGAAAATTCCATCGAAATCGTAAAAAATTTTAAATTTTTATATGAAAAACTTGTTTTGCTCATATCTCCTAAACTATGCGTCCTAGAGCAAAAAGGAGCTTAATTCATGACCACCCCCAAAAAATCGAAAATTCCATCCAAATCCTGAAAAAATTTAAATTTTTATATGAAAAACTTGTTTTGCTCATATCTCCTAAACTATGCGTCCTAGAGCGAAAAGGAGCTTAATTCATGACCACCCCCAAAAAATCGAAAATTCCATCAAAATCGTGAAAAAATTTAAATTTTTATATGAAAAACTTGTTTTGCCTATATCTCCTAAAGCTGAGTACAATGTTCAGTTTTCAAGCTGAAAACCAGTTTATTTTCACGGTTACTTTTTTTAGTCAATTAATTTCGAAATATTAAATGGTTCGCAATCAATACATTGGATCTTTTCCATCCATAATTTGAAGAGACTTGATAAAAATGTTATCGTCTTCATATATAATTTGCACTTTTAATTTACTGTTTTGGTTAAAAATACGAACATAGTACTCACCTTAAACTATGCGTCCTAGAGCGAAAAGGAGCTTAATTCATGACCACCCCCCAAAAAATCTAAAATTCCATCCAAATCCTGAAAAAATTTAAATTTTTATATGAAAAACATGTTTTGCTCATATCTCCTAAACTATGCGTCCTAGAGCGAAAAGGAGCTTAATTCATGTCCACCGCCAAAAAATCGAAAATTCCATCCAAATCCTGAAAAAATTGAAATTTTTATATGAAAAACTTGTTTTGCTCATATCTCCTAAACTATGCGTCCTAGAGCGAAAAGGAGCTAATTCATGACCACCCCCAAAAAATCAAAAATTCCATCAAAATCGTGAAAAAATTGAAATTTTTATATGAAAAACTTGTTTTGCTTATATCTCGAAAAGGAGCTTAATTCATGACCACCCACAAAAAATCGAAAATTCCATCCAAATCATAAAAAAATTTAAATTTTTATATGAAAAACTTGTTTTGCTCATATCTCCTAAACTATGCGTCCTACCGCGAAAAGGAACTTAATTCATGACCACCCCCAAAAAATCGAAAATTCCATCCAAATCGTGAAAAAATTGAAATTTTTATATGAAAAACTTGTTTTGCTCATATCTCCTAAACTATGCGTCCTAGAGCGAAAAGGAGCTTAATTCATGACCACCCCCAAAAAATCGAAAATTCCATCCAAATCCTGAAAAAATTGGAATTTTTATATGAAAAACTTGTTTTGCTCATATCTCCTAAACTATGCGTCCTAGAGCGAAAAGAAGCTTAATTCATGACCACCCACAAAAAATCGAAAATTCCATCCAAATCCTGGAAAAATTGAATTTTTTATATGAAAAACTTGTTTTGCTCATATCTCCTAAACTATGCGTCCTAGAGCGAAAAGAAGCTTAATTCATGACCACCCCCAAAAAATCGAAAATTCCATCAAAATCGTAAAAAATTTTAAATTTTTATATGAAAAACTTGTTTTGGTCATATCTCCTAAACTATGCGTCCTAGAGCAAAAAGGAGCTTAATTCATGACCACCCCCAAAAAATTGAAAATTCCATCCAAATCCTGAAAATATTGAAATTTTTATATGAAAAACTTGTTTTGCTCATATCTCCTAAACTATGCGTCCTAGAGCGAAAAGGAGCTTAATTCATGACCACCCCCCAAAAATCGAAAATTCCATCAAAATCGTGAAAAAATTTAAATTTTTATATGAAAAACTTGTTTTGCTTATATCTCCTAAAGCTGAGTACTATGTTCAGTTTTCAAGCTGAAAACCAGCTTATTTTCACGGTTACTTTTTTTAATCAATTAATTTCGAAATATTAAATGGTTCGCAATCAATACAATCAATGGTTCGCAATCAATACATTGGATCTTTTCCATCCATAATTTGAAGATACTTGATAAAAATGTTATCGTCTTCATATATATTTTTCCACTTTTAATTTACTGTTTTGGTGAAAAATACGAACATAGTACTCACCTTAAACTATGCGTCCTAGAGCGAAAAGAAGCTTAATTCATGACCACCCCCAAAAAATCGAAAATTCCATCCAAATCGTACAAATATTGAAATTTTTATATGTAAACTTGTTTTGCTCATATTTCCCAAACTATGCGTCCTAGAGCGAAAATGAGCTTAATTCATGACCACCCACAGAAAATCGAAAATTCCATCGAAATCATAAATCCTGAAAAAATTGAAATTTTTATATGAAAAACTTGTTTTGCTCATATCTCCTAAACTATGCGTCCTAGAGCGAAAAGAAGCTTAATTCATGACCACCCCCAAAAAATCGAAAATTCCATCAAAATCCTGAAAAAATTTAAATTTTTATATGAAAAACTTGTTTTGCTCATATCTCCTAAACTATGCGTCCTAGAGCGAAAAGGAGCTTAATTCATGACCACCCCCAAAAAATCGAAAATTCCATCAAAATCGTGAAAAAATTTAAATTTTTATATGAAAAACTTGTTTTGCCTATATCTCCTAAAGCTGAGTACCATGTTCAGTTTTCAAGCTGAAAACCAGTTTATTTTCACGGTTACTTTTTTTAGTCAATTAATTTCGAAATATTAAATGGTTCGCAATCAATACATTGGATCTTTTCCATCCATAATTTGAAGAGACTTGATAAAAATGTTATCGTCTTCATATATAATTTGCACTTTTAATTTACTGTTTTGGTTAAAAATACGAACATAGTACTCACCTTAAACTATGCGTCCTAGAGCGAAAAGGAGCTTAATTCATGACCACCCCCCAAAAAATCTAAAATTCCATCCAAATCCTGAAAAAATTTAAATTTTTATATGAAAAACATGTTTTGCTCATATCTCCTAAACTATGCGTCCTAGAGCGAAAAGGAGCTTAATTCATGACCACCCCCAAAAAATCGAAAATTCCATCCAAATCCTGGAAAAATTGAATTTTTTATATGAAAAACTTGTTTTGCTCACATCTCCTAAACTATGCGTCCTAGAGCGAAAAGAAGCTTAATTCATGACCACCCCCAAAAAATCGAAAATTCCATCAAAATCGTAAAAAAATTTAAATTTTTATATGAAAAACTTGTTTTGCTCATATCTCCTAAACTATGCGTCCTAGAGCGAAAAGAAGCTTATTTCATGACCACCCCCAAAAAATCGAAAATTCCATCAAAATCGTAAAAAAATTTAAATTTTTATATGAAAAACTTGTTTTGCTCATATCTCCTAAACTATGCGTCCTAGAGCAAAAAGGAGCTTAATTCATGACCACCCCCAAAAAATCGAAAATTCCATCAAAATCGTGAAAAAATTTAAATTTGTATATGAAAAACTTGTTTTGCCTATATCTCCTAAAGCTGAGTACTATGTTCAGTTTTCAAGCTGAAAACCAGTTTATTTTCACGGTTACTTTTTTTAGTCAATTAATTTCGAAATATTAAATGGTTCGCAATCAATACATTGGATCTTTTCCATCCATAATTTGAAGAGACTTGATAAAAATGTTATCGTCTTCATATATAATTTGCACTTTTAATTTACTGTTTTGGTTAAAAATACGAACATAGTACACACCTTAAACTATGCGTCCTAGAGCGAAAAGGAGCTTAATTCATGACCACCCCCCAAAAAATCTAAAATTCCATCCAAATCCTGAAAAAAATTAAATTTTTATATGAAAAACATGTTTTGCTCATATCTCCTAAACTATGCGTCCTAGAGCGAAAAGGAGCTTAATTCATGACCACCCCCAAAAAATCGAAAATTCCATCCAAATCCTGAAAATATTGAAATTTTTATATGAAAAACTTGTTTTGCTCATATCTCCTAAACTATGCGTCCTAGAGCGAAAAGGAGCTTAATTCATGACCACCCCCAAAAAATCGAAAATTCCATCAAAATCGTGAAAAAATTTAAATTTTTATATGAAAAACTTGTTTTGCTTATATCTCCTAAAGCTGAGTACTATGTTCAGTTTTCAAGCTGAAAACCAGCTTATTTTCACGGTTACTTTTTTTAATCAATTAATTTCGAAATATTAAATGGTTCGCAATCAATACATTGGATCTTTTCCATCTATAATTTGAAGAGACTTGATAAAAATGTTATCGTCTTCATATATAATTTGCACTTTTAATTTACTGTTTTGGTTAAAAATACGAACATAGTACTCACCTTAAACTATGCGTCCTAGAGCGAAAAGGAGCTTAATTCATGACCACCCCCCAAAAAATCTAAAATTCCATCCAAATCCTGAAAAAATTTAAATTTTTATATGAAAAACATGTTTTGCTCATATCTCCTAAACTATGCGTCCTAGAGCGAAAAGGAGCTTAATTCATGACCACCCCCAAAAAATCGAAAATTCCATCCAAATCCTGAAAATATTGAAATTTTTATATGAAAAACTTGTTTTGCTCATATCTCCTAAACTATGCGTCCTAGAGCGAAAAGGAGCTTAATTCATGACCACCCCCAAAAAATCGAAAATTCCATCCAAATCGTACAAATATTGAAATTTTTATATGAAAAACTTGTTTTGCTCATATTTCCCAAGCGAAAATGAGCTTAATTCATGACCACCCACAAAAAATCGAAAATTCCATCGAAATCATAAAAAAATTGAAATTTTTATATGAAAAACTTGTTTTGCTCATATCTCCTAAACTATGCGTCCTAGAGCGAAAAGGAGCTTAATTCATGACCACCCCCAAAAAATCGAAAATTCCATCCAAATCCTGAAAAAATTGGAATTTTTATATGAAAAACTTGTTTTGCTCATATCTCCTAAACTATGCGTCCTAGAACGAAAAGAAGCTTAATTCATGACCACCCCCCAAAAAATCGAAAATTCCATCCAAATCCTGGAAAAATTTAATTTTTTATATGAAAAACTTGTTTTGCTCATATCTCCTGAACTATGCGTCCTAGAGCGAAAAGAAGCTTAATTCATGACCACCCCCAAAAAATCGAGAATTCCATCAAAATCGTAAAAAAATTGAAATTTTTATATGAAAAATTTGTTTTGATCATATCTCCTAAACTATGTGTCCTAGAGCAAAAAGGAGCTTAATTCATGACCACCCCCAAAAAATCGAAAATTCCATCCAAATCCTGAAAAAATTTAAACTTTTATATGAAAAACTTGTTTTGCTCATATCTCCTAAACTATGCGTCCTAGAGCGAAAAGAAGCTTAATTCATGACCACCCCCCAAAAAATCGAAAATTCCATCCAAATCCTGAAAATATTGAAATTTTTATATGAAAAACTTGTTTTGCTCATATCTCATAAACTATGCGTCCTAGAGCGAAAAGGAGCTTAATTCATGACCACCCCCAAAAAATCGAAAATTCCATCAAAATCGTGAAAAAATTTAAATTTTTATATGAAAAACTTGTTTTGCTTATATCTCCTAAAGCTGAGTACTATGTTCAGTTTTCAAGCTGAAAACCAGCTTATTTTCACGGTTACTTTTTTTAATCAATTAATTTCGAAATATTAAATGGTTCGCAATCAATACATTGGATCTTTTCCATCTATAATTTGAAGAGACTTGATAAAAATGTTATCGTCTTTATATATATTTTTGCACTTTTAATTTACTGTTTTGGTGAAAAATACGAACATAGTACTCACCTTAAACTATGCGTCCTAGAGCGAAAAGGAGCTTAATTCATGACCACCCCCAAAAAATCGAAAATTCCATCCAAATCGTAAAAATATTAAAAATTTTTATATGAAAAACTTGTTTTGCTCATATTTCCCAAACTATGCGTCCTAGAGCGAAAAGGAGCTTAATTCATGATCACCCACAAAAAATCGAAAATTCCATCCAAATCCTAAAAAAAATGGAATTTTTATATGAAAAACTTGTTTTGCTCATATCTCCTAAACTATGCGTCCTACCGCGAAAAGGAGCTTAATTCATGACCACCCCCAAAAAATCGAAAATTCCATCCAAATCGTGAAAAAATTTAAACTTTTATATGAAAAACTTGTTTTGCTCACATCTCCTAAACTATGCGTCCTAGAGCGAAAAGAAGCTTAATTCATGACCACCCCCCAAAAAATCGAAAATTCCATCCAAATCCTGAAAATATTGAAATTTTTATATGAAAAACTTGTTTTGCTCATATCTCATAAACTATGCGTCCTAGAGCGAAAAGGAGCTTAATTCATGACCACCCCCAAAAAATCGAAAATTCCATCAAAATCGGAAAAAATTTAAATTTTTATATGAAAAACTTGTTTTGCTTATATCTCCTAAAGCTGAGTACTATGTTCAGTTTTCAAGCTGAAAACCAGCTTATTTTCACGGTTACTTTTTTTAATCAATTAATTTCGAAATATTAAATGGTTCGCAATCAATACATTGGATCTTTTCCATCTATAATTTGAAGAGACTTGATAAAAATGTTATCGTCTTCATATATATTTTTGCACTTTTAATTTACTGTTTTGGTGAAAAATACGAACATAGTACTCACCTTAAACTATGCGTCCTAGAGCGAAAAGAAGCTTAATTCATGACCACCCCCAAAAAATCGAAAATTCCATCCAAATCGTACAAATATTGCAATTTTTATATGAAAAACTTGTTTTGCTCATATTTCCCAAGCGAAAATGAGCTTAATTCATGACCACCCACAAAAAATCGAAAATTCCATCGAAATCATAAAAAAATTGAAATTTTTATATGAAAAACTTGTTTTGCTCATATCTCCTAAACTATGCGTCCTACCGCGAAAAGGAGCTTAATTCATGACCACCCCCAAAAAATCGAAAATTCCATCCAAATCCTGAAAAAATTGAAATTTTTATATGAAAAACTTGTTTTGCTCATATCTCCTAAACTATGCGTCCTAGAGCGAAAAGCAGCTTAATTCATGACCACCCCCAAAAAATCGAAAATTCCATCCAAATCCTGAAAAAATTGGAATTTTTATATGAAAAACTTGTTTTGCTCATATCTCCTAAACTATGCGTCCTAGAACGAAAAGAAGCTTAATTCATGACCACCCCCCAAAAAATCTAAAATTCCATCCAAATCCTGGAAAAATTTAATTTTTTATATGAAAAACTTGTTTTGCTCATATCTCCTGAACTATGCGTCCTAGAGCGAAAAGAAGCTTAATTCATGACCACCCCCAAAAAATCGAAAATTCCATCCAAATCCTGAAAAAATTTAAACTTTTATATGAAAAACTTGTTTTGCTCATATCTCCTAAACTATGCGTCCTAGAGCGAAAAGGAGCTTAATTCATGACTACCCCCCAAAAAATCGAAAATTCCATCCAAATCCTGAAAATATTGAAATTTTTATATGAAAAATTTGTTTTGCTTATATCTCCTAAAGCTGAGTACTATGTTCAGTTTTCAAGCTGAAAACCAGCTTATTTTCACGGTTACTTTTTTTTAACAATTAATTTCGAAATATTAAATGGTTCGCAATCAATACATTGGATCTTTTCCATCCATAATTTGAAGAGACTTGATAAAAATGTTATCGTCTTCATATATATTTTTGCACTTTTAATTTACTGTTTTGGTGAAAAATACGAACATAGTACTCACCTTAAACTATGCGTCCTAGAGCGAAAAGGAGCTTAATTCATGACCACCCCCAAAAAATCGAAAATTCCATCCAAATCGTAAAAATATAGAAATTTTTATATGAAAAACTTGTTTTGCTCATATCTCCTAAACTATGCGTCCTAGAGCGAAAAGGAGCTTAATTCATGACCACCCACAAAAAATCGAAAATTCCATCCAAATCCTGAAAAAATTTAAATTTTTATATGAAAAACTTGTTTTACTCATATCTCCTAAACTATGCGTCCTAGAGCGAAAAGGAGCTTAATTCATGACCACCCACAAAAAATCGAAAATTCCATCCAAATCGTGAAAAAAATTGAAATTTTTATATGAAAAACTTGTTTTGCTCACATCTCCTAAACTATGCGTCCTAGAGCGAAAAGGAGCTTAATTCATGACCACCCCCAAAAAATCGAAAATTCCATCCAAATCCTAAAAAAATTGGATTTTTTATATGAAAAACTTGTTTTGCTCATATCTCCTAAACTATGCGTCCTAGAGCGAAAAGAAGCTTAATTCATGACCACCCACAAAAAATCGAAAATTCCATCCAAATTCTAGAAAAATTTAATTTTGTATATGAAAAACTTGTTTTGCTCACATCTCCTAAACTATGCGTCCTAGAGCGAAAAGGAGCTTAATTCATGACCACCCCCAAAAAATCGAAAATTCCATCCAAATCCTGAAAAAATTGGAATTTTTATATGAAAAACTTGTTTTGCTCATATCTCCTAAACTATGCGTCCTAGAGCGAAAAGAAGCTTAATTCATGACCACCCACAAAAAATCGAAAATTCCATCCAAATTCTAGAAAAATTTAATTTTTTATATGAAAAACTTGTTTTGCTCACATCTCCTAAACTATGCGTCCTAGAGCGAAAAGGAGCCTAATTCATGACCACCCCCAAAAAATCGAAAATTCCATCCAAATCCTGAAAAAATTGGAATTTTTATATGAAAAACTTGTTTTGCTCATATCTCCTAAACTATGCGTCCTAGAGCAAAAAGGAGCTTAATTCATGACCACCCACAAAAAATCGAAAATTCCATCCAAATCCTGGAAAAATTGAAATTTTTATATGAAAAACTTGTTTTGCTCATATCTCCTAAACTATGCGTCCTAGAGCGAAAAGGAGCTTAATTCATGACCACCCCCAAAAAATCGAAAATTCCATCCAAATCCTGAAAATATTGAAATTTTTATATGAAAAACTTGTTTTGCTCATATCTCCTAAACTATGCGTCCTAGAGCGAAAAGGAGCTTAATTCATGACCACCCCCAAAAAATCGAAAATTCCATCCAAATCCTGAAAAAATTTAAATTTTTATATGAAAAACTTGTTTTGCTCATACCTCCTAAACTATGCGTCCTAGAGCGAAAAGGAGCTTAATTCATGACCACCACCAAAAAAACGAATATTCCATCCAAATCCTGAAAAAATTTAAATTTTTATATGAAAAACTTGTTTTGCTCATATCTCCTAAACTATGCGTCCTAGAGCGAAAAGGAGCTTAATTCATGACCACCCCCAAAAAATCGAAAATTCCATCCAAATCCTGAAAATATTGAAATTTTTATATGAAAAACTTGTTTTGCTCATATCTCCTAAACTATGCGTCCTAGAGCGAAAAGGAGCTTAATTCATGACCACCCCCAAAAAATCGAAAATTCCATCAAAATCGTAAAAAAATTGAAATTTTTATATGAAAAACTTGTTTTGCTCATATCTCCTAAACTATGCGTCCTAGAGCAAAAAGGAGCTTAATTCATGACCACCCACAAAAAATCGAAAATTCCATCCAAATCCTGGAAAAATTGAAATTTTTATATGAAAAGCTTGTTTTGTTCATATCTCCTAAACTATGCGTCCTAGAACGAAAAGGAGCTTAATTCATGACCACCCCCAAAAAATCGAAAATTCCATCCAAATCCTGAAAATATTGAAATTTTTATATGAAAAACTTGTTTTGCTCATATCTCCTAAACTATGCGTCCTAGAGCGAAAAGGAGCTTAATTCATGACCACCCCCAAAAAATCGAAAATTCCATCCAAATCATGAAAATATTGAAATTTTTATATGAAAAACTTGTTTTGCTCATATCTCCTAAACTATGCGTCCTAGAGCGAAAAGGAGCTTAATTGACCACCCCCAAAAAATCGAAATTTCCATCCAAATCCTGAAAAATTGAAATTTTTATATGAAAAACTTGTTTTGCTCATATCTCCTAAACTATGCGTCCTAGACCGAAAAGAAGCTTAATTCATGACCACCCCCAAAAAATCGAAAATTCCATCCAAATACTGAAAAAATTGAAATTTTTATATGAAAAACTTGTTTTGCTCATATCTCCTAAACTATGCGTCCTAGAGCGAAAAGGAGCTTAATTCATGACCACCCCCAAAAAATCGAAAATTCCATCCAAATCATGAAAATATTGAAATTTTTATATGAAAAACTTGTTTTGCTCATATCTCCTAAACTATGCGTCCTTCCGCGAAAAGGAGCTTAATTCATGACCACCCCCAAAAAATCGAAAATTCCATCCAAATCCTGAAAAATTTTAAATTTTTATATGAAAAATTTGTTTTGCTCATATCTCCTAAACTATGCGTCCTAGAGCAAAAAGGAGCTTAATTCATGACCACCCACAAAAAATCGAAAATTCTATCCAAATCCTGGAAAAATTGAAATTTTTATATGAAAAACTTGTTTTGTTCATATCTCCTAAACTATGCGTCCTAGAGCGAAAAGGAGCTTAATTCATGACCACCCCCAAAAAATCGAAAATTCCATCCAAATCCTGAAAATATTGAAAATTTTATATGAAAAACTTGTTTTGCTCATATCTCCTAAACTATGCATCCTAGAGCGAAAAGGAGCTTAATTCATGACCACCCCCAAAAAAGCGAAAATTCCATCCAAATCCTGAAAAAAATTAAATTTTTATATGAAAAATTTGTTTTGCTCATATCTCCTAAACTATGCGTCCTAGAGCGAAAAGGAGCTTAATTCATGACCACCCCCCAACAAATCGAAAATTCATCCAAATTCTGAAAAAATTGAAATTTTTATATGAAAAACTTGTTTTGCTCATATCTCCTAAACTATGCGTCCTAGAGCGAAAAGGAGCTTAATTCATGTCCACCCCAAAAAATCGAAAATTCCATCCAAATCGTGACAAAAATGGAATTGTTATATGAAAAACTTGTTTTGCTCATATCTCCTAAACTATGCGTCCTAGAGCGAAAAGGAGCTTAATTCATGACCACCCCCAAAAAATCGAAAATTCCATCCAAATCCTGAAAAATGGAAATTTTTATATGAAAAAATTGAAATTTTTGATCATATCTACAAAACTATGCGTCCTAGAGCGAAAAGAAGCTTAATTCATGACCACCCCCAAAAAATCGAAAATTCCATCAAAATCGTAAAAAATTGAAATTTTTATATGAAAAACTTGTTTTGCTCATATCTCCTAAACTATGCGTCCTAGAGCAAAAAGGAGCTTAATTCATGACCACCCCCAAAAAATCGAAAATTCCATCCAAATGCTGAAAAAAATTAAATTTTTATATGAAAAATTTGTTTTGCTCATATCTCCTAAACTATGCGTCCTAGAGCGAAAAGGAGCTTAATTCATGACCACCCCCCAACAAATCGAAAATTCATCCAAATTCTGAAAAAATTGAAATTTTTATATGAAAAACTTGTTTTGCTCATATCTCCTAAACTATGCGTCCTAGAGCGAAAAGGAGCTTAATTCATGTCCACCCCCAAAAAATCGAAAATTCCATCCAAATCGTGACAAAAATGGAATTGTTATATGAAAAACTTGTTTTGCTCATATCTCCTAAACTATGCGTCCTAGAGCGAAAAGGAGCTTAATTCATGTCCACCCCCAAAAAATCGAAAATTCCATCCAAATCCTGAAAAATGGAAATTTTTATATGAAAAACTTGTTTTGCTCATATCTCCTAAACTATGCGTCTTAGAGCGAAAAGAAGCTTAATTCATGACCACCCACAAAAAGTCGAAAATTCCATCCAAATCCTGGAAAAATTGAAATTTTTATATGAAAAACTTGTTTTGTTCATATCTCCTAAACTATGCGTCCTAGAGCGAAAAGGAGCTTAATTCATGACCACCCCCAAAAAATCGAAAATTCCATCCAAATCCTGAAAAAATTGAAATTTTTATATGAAAAACTTGTTTTGCTCATATCTCCTAAACTATGCGTCCTAGAGCAATAAGGAGCTTAATTCATGACCACCCCAAAAACATCGAGCTATGCGTCCTAGAGCGAAAAGGAGCTTAATTCATGACCACCCACAAAAAATCGAAAATTCCATCCAAATCCTGAAAAAATTTAAATTTTTATATGAAAAACTTGTTTTGCTCATATCTCCTAAACTATGCGTCCTAGAGCGAAAAGGAGCTTAATTCATGACCACCCCCAAAAAATCGAAAATTCCGTCCAAATCGTGAAAAAATTGAAATTTTTATATGAAAAACTTGTGTTGCTCATATCTCCTAAACTATGCGTCCTACCGCGAAAAGGAGCTTAATTCATGACCACCCCCAAAAAATCGAAAATTCCATCCAAATCGTGAAAAAATTGAAATTTTTATATGAAAAACTTGTTTTGCTCATATCTCCTAAACTATGCGTCCTAGAGCGAAAAGAAGCTTAATTCATGACCACCCACAAAAAATCGAAAATTCCATCCAAATCCTGGAAAAATTGAAATTTTTATATGAAAAACTTGTTTTGTTCATATCTCCTAAACTATGCGTCCTAGAGCAAAAAGGAGCTTAATTCATGACCACCCACAAAAAATCGAAAATTCCATCCAAATCCTGGAAAAATTGAAATTTTTATATGAAAAACTTGTTTTGTTCATATCTCCTAAACTATGCGTCCTAGAGCGAAAAGGAGCTTAATTCATGACCACCCCCAAAAAATCGAAAATTCCATTCAAATCCTGAAAATATTGAAATTTTTTTATGAAAAACTTGTTTTGCTCATATCTCCTAAACTATGCGTCCTAGAGCGAAAAGGAGCTTAATTCATGACCACCCCCAAAAAATCGAAAATTCCATCCAAATCCTGAAAAAATTGAAATTTTTATATGAAAAACTTGATTTGCTCATATCTCCTAAACTATGCGTCCTAGAGCGAAAAAAAGCTTAATTCATGACCACCCACAAAAAATCGAAAATTCCATCCAAATCCTGGAAAAATTGAAAATTTTATATGAAAAACTTGTTTTGCTCATATCTCCTAAACTATGCGTCCTAGAGCGAAAAGGAGCTTAATTCATGACCACCCCCAAAAAATCTAAAATTCCATCCAAATCCTGAAAATATTGAAATTTTTATATGAAAAACTTGTTTTGCTCATATCTCCTAAACTATGCGTCCTAGAGCGAAAAGGAGCTTAATTCATGACCACCCCCAAAAAATCGAATATTCCATCGAAATCCTGAAAAAATTGGAATTTTTATATGAAAAACTTGTTTTGCTCATATCTCCTAAACTATGCGTCCTAGAGGGAAAAGGAGCTTAATTCATGACCACCCCCAAAAAAATCGAAGACTTGATAAAAATGTTATCGTCTTCATATATATTTTTGCACTTTTAATTTACTGTTTTGGTGAAAAATACGAACATAGTACTCACCTCAAACTATGCGTCCTAGAGCGAAAAGGAGCTTAATTCATGACCACCCCCCAAAAAATCTAAAATTCCATCCAAATCCTGAAAAAATTTAAATTTTTATATGAAAAACTTGTTTTGCTCATATCTCCTAAACTATGCGTCCTAGAGCGAAAAGAAGCTTACATCGAAAATTCCATCCAAATCCTGGACAAATTGAAATTTTTATATGAAAAACTTGTTTTGTTCATATCTCCTAAACTATGCGTCCTAGAGCGAAAAGGAGCTTAATTCATGACCACCCCCAAAAAATCGAAAATTCCATCCAAATCCTGAAAAAAATTGAGATTTTTATATGAAAAACTTGTTTTGCTCATATCTCCTTAACTATGCGTCCTAGAGCGAAAAGAAGCTTAATTCATGACCACCCCCAAAAAATCGAAAATTTCATCCAAATCCTGAAAAAATTGAGATTTTTATATGAAAAACTTGTTTTGCTCATATCTCCTTAACTATGCGTCCTAGAGCAAAACGGAGCTTAATTCATGACCACACACAAAAAATCGAAAATTCCATCCAAATCCTGAAAAAATTTAAATTTTTGTATGAAAAACTTGTTTTGCTCATATCTCCTAAACTATGCGTCCTAGAGCGAAAAGGAGCTTAATTCATGACCACCCCCAAAAAATCGAAAATTCCGTCCAAATCGTGAAAAAATTGAAATTTTTATATGAAAAACTTGTGTTGCTCATATCTCCTAAACTATGCGTCCTACCGCGAAAAGGAGCTTAATTCATGACCACCCCCAAAAAATCGAAAATTCCATCCAAATCCTGAAAAAATTTAAATTTTTATATGAAAAACTTGTTTTGCTCATATCTCCTAAACTATGCGTCCTAGAGCGAAAAGGAGCTTAATTCATGACCACCCACAAAAATCGAAAATTCCATCCAAATACTGAAAAAATTAAAATTTTTATATGAAAAACTTGTTTTGCTCATACCTCCTAAACTATACGTCTTAGAGCGAAAAGGAGCTTAATTCATGACCACCCCCAAAAAATCAAAAAATTCCATCCAAATCCTGAAAAAATTGAAATTTTTATATGAAAAACTTGTTTTGCTCATATCTCCTAAACTATGCGTCCTAGAGCGAAAAGGAGCTTAATTCATGACCACCCCCAAAAAATCGAAAATTCCATCCAAATCCTGAAAAAATTTAAATTTTTATATGAAAAACTTGTTTTGCTCATATCTCCTAAACTATGCGTCCTAGAGCGAAAAGGAGCTTAATTCATGACCACCTCCAAAAAATCGAAAATTCCATCAAAATCGTAAAAAAATTGCAATTTTTATATGAAAAACTTGTTTTGCTCATATCTTCTAAACTATGCGTCCTAGAGCGAAAAGAAACTTAATTCATGACCACCCCCAAAAAATCGAAAATTCCATCAAAATCGTAAAAAAATTGAAATTTTTATATGAAAAACTTGTTTTGCTCATATCTCCTAAACTATGCGTCCTAGAGCAAAAAGGAGCTTAATTCATGACCACCCACAAAAAATCGAAAATTCCATCCAAATCATTAAAAAATTTAAATTTTTATATGAAAAACTTGTTTTGCTCATATCCCCTAAACTATGCGTCCTACCGCGAAAAGGAGCTTAATTCATGACCACCCCCAAAAAATCGAAAATTCCATCCAAATCGTGAAAAAATTGAAATTTTTATATGAAAAACTTGTTTTGCTCATATCTCCTAAACTATGCGTCCTAGAGCGAAAAGGAGCTTAATTCATGACCACCCCCAAAAAATCGAAAATTCCATCCAAATCCTGAAAAAATTGAAATTTTTATATGAAAAACTTGTTTTGCTCATATCTCCTAAACTATGCGTCCCAGAGCGAAAAGGAGCTTAATTCATGCCCACCTCCAAAAAATCGAAAATTCCATCCAAATCCTGAAAAAATTGAAATTTTTATATGAAAAACTTGTTTTGCTCATATCTCCTAAACTATGCGTCCTAGAGCGAAAAGGAGCTTAATTCATGTTCACCCCTAAAAAATCGAAAATTCCATCCAAATCCTGAAAAATTTTAAAAACTTGTTTTGCTCATATCTCCTAAACTATGCGTCCTAGAGCGAAAAGGAGCTTAATTCATGACCACCCCCAAAAAATCGAAAATTCCATCCAAATCCTGAAAAAATTTAAATTTTTATATGAAAAACTTGTATTGCTCATATCTCCTAAACTATGCGTCCTAGAGCGAAAAGAAGCTTAATTCATGACCACCCACAAAAAATCGAAAATTCCATCCAAATCCTGAAAAAAATGGAATTTTTATATGAAAAAACTTGTTTTGCTCATATCTCCTAAACTATGCGTCCTAGAGCGAAAAGGAGCTTAATTCATGACCACCCCCAAAAAAATCGAAAATTCCATCAAAATCGTAAAAAAATTGAAATTTTTATATGAAAAACTTGTTTTGCTCATATCTCCTAAACTATGCGTCCTAGAGCGAAAAGGAGCTTAATTCATGACCACCCCCAAAAAAAGAAAATTCCATCCAAATCCTGAAAAAATTGAAATTTTTATATGAAAAACTTGTTTTGCTCATATCTCCTAAACTATGCGTCCTAGAGCGAAAAGGAGCTTAATTCATGACCACCCCCAAAAAAAAGAAAATTCCATCCAAATCCTGAAAAAATTGAAATTTTTATATGAAAAACTTGTTTTGCTCATATCTCATAAACTATGCGTCCTAGAGCGAAAAGGAGCTTAATTCATGTCCACCCCCAAAAAGTCGAAAATTCCATACAAATCCTGAAAAAATTGAAATTTTTATATGAAAAACTTGTTTTGCTCATATCTCCTAAACTATGCGTCCTAGAGCGAAAAGGAGCTTAATTCATGACCACCCACAAAAAATCGAAAATTCCATCCAGATCCTGAAAAAATTGAAATTTTTTTCTCCATAAGGAGTTAGCATAAAGGGCCCAAAATTGAGTTATCTCTCCCAGCCAGATCTATACTAAAGGCTGTGGAAAGGTTCATTCGCCCGAACCGAAACATGTACAGTCCAGGGGTGTATAGATTTGTATCTGGCGTTTTCTTTTCAATGGCTCTATTAACCATGTTCTTTAATCTATATCTGTCCATAAGAGCCCGAAAAATAATTGTATAATTAAATTATATGAAAAACTTGTTTTGCTCATATCTCCTAAACTATGCGTCCTACAGCGAAAAGAAGCTTAATTCATGACCACCCCCAAAAAATCGAAAATTCCATCAAAATCGTAAAAAAACTGAAATTTTTATATGAAAAACTTGTTTTGCTCATATCTCCTAAACTATGCGTCCTAGAGCAAAAAGGAGCTTAATTCATGACCACCCACAAAAAATCGAAAATTCCATCCAAATCATTAAAAAATTTAAATTTTTATATGAAAAACTTGTTTTGCTCATATCCCCTAAACTATGCGTCCTACCGCGAAAAGGAGCTTAATTCATGACCACCCCCAAAAAATCGAAAATTCCATCCAAATCCTGAAAAAATTGAAATTTTTATATGAAAAACTTGTTTTGCTCATATCTCCTAAACTATGCGTCCCAGAGCGAAAAGGAGCTTAATTCATGCCCACCTCCAAAAAATCGAAAATTCCATCCAAATCCTGAAAAAATTGAAATTTTTATATGAAAAACTTGTTTTGCTCATATCTCCTAAACTATGCGTCCTAGAGCGAAAAGGAGCTTAATTCATGTTCACCCCCAAAAAATCGAAAATTCCATCCAAATCCTGAAAAATTTTAAAAACTTGTTTTGCTCATATCTCCTAAACTATGCGTCCTAGAGCGAAAAGGAGCTTAATTCATGACCACCCCCAAAAAATCGAAAATTCCATCCAAATCCTGAAAAAATTGAAATTTTTATATGAAAAACTTGTTTTGCTCATATCTCCTAAACTATGCGTCCTAGAGCGAAAAGAAGCTTAATTCATGACCACCCACAAAAAATCGAAAATTCCATCCAAATCCTGAAAAAAATGGAATTTTTATATGAAAAAACTTGTTTTGCTCATATCTCCTAAACTATGCGTCCTAGAGCGAAAAGGAGCTTAATTCATGACCACCCCCAAAAAAATCGAAAATTCCATCAAAATCGTAAAAAATTGAAATTTTTATATGAAAAACTTGTTTTGCTCATATCTCCTAAACTATGCGTCCTAGACCGAAAAGGAGCTTAATTCATGACCACCCCCAAAAAAAAGAAAATTCCATCCAAATCCTGAAAAAATTGAAATTTTTATATGAAAAACTTGTTTTGCTCATATCTCCTAAACTATGCGTCCTAGAGCGAAAAGGAGCTTAATTCATGACCACCCCCAAAAAAAAGAAAATTCCATCCAAATCCTGAAAAAATTGAAATTTTTATATGAAAAACTTGTTTTGCTCATATCTCATAAACTATGCGTCCTAGAGCGAAAAGGAGCTTAATTCATGTCCACCCCCAAAAAGTCGAAAATTCCATACAAATCCTGAAAAAATTGAAATTTTTATATGAAAAACTTGTTTTGCTCATATCTCCTAAACTATGCGTCCTAGAGCGAAAAGGAACATAATGCATTACCACCCACAAAAAATCGAAAATTCCATCCAGATCCTGAAAAAATTGAAATTTTTTTTCTCCATAAGGAGTTAGCATAAAGGGCCCAAAATTGAGTTATCTCTCCCAGCCAGATCTATACTAAAGGCTGTGGAAATTCATGACCACCCCCAAAAAAAAGAAAATTCCATCCAAATCCTGAAAAAATTGAAATTTTTATATGAAAAACTTGTTTTGCTCATATCTCCTAAACTATGCGTCCTAGAGCGAAAAGGAGCTTAATTCATGACCACCCCCAAAAAAAAGAAAATTCCATCCAAATCCTGAAAAAATTGAAATTTTTATATGAAAAACTTGTTTTGCTCATATCTCATAAACTATGCGTCCTAGAGCGAAAAGGAGCTTAATTCATGTCCACCCCCAAAAAGTCGAAAATTCCATACAAATCCTGAAAAAATTGAAATTTTTATATGAAAAACTTGTTTTGCTCATATCTCCTAAACTATGCGTCCTAGAGCGAAAAGGAGCATAATTCATATACACCCCCAAAAAATCGAAAATTCCATCCAAATCCTGAAAAAATTGAAATTTTTATATGAAAAACTTGTTTTGCTCATATCTCCTAAACTATGCGTCCTAGAGCGAAAAGGAGCTTAATTCATGACCACCCCCAAAAAATCAAAAATTCCATCAAAATCGTGAAAAAATTTAAATTTTTATATGAAAAACTTGTTTTGCTTATATCTCGAAAAGGAGCTTAATTCATGACCACCCACAAAAAATCGAAAATTCCATCCAAATCATTAAAAAATTTAAATTTTTATATGAAAAACTTGTTTTGCTCATATCCCCTAAACTATGCGTCGTACCGCGAAAAGGAGCTTAATTCATGACCACCCCCAAAATATCGAAAATTCCATCCAAATCCTGAAAAAATTGAAATTTTTATATGAAAAACTTGTTTTGCTCATATCTCCTAAACTATGCGTCCTAGAGCGAAAAGGAGCTTAATTCATGACCACCCCCAAAAAATCGAAAATTCCATCAAAATCGTAAAAAAATTGAAATTTTTATATGAAAAACTTGTTTTGCTCATATCTCCTAAACTATGCGTCCTAGAGCAAAAAGGAGCTTAATTCATGACCACCCCCCAAAAAATCGAAAATTCCATCCAAATCCTGAAAAAATTTAAATTTTTATATGAAAAACTTGTTTTGCTCATATCTCCCAAACTATGCGTCCTAGAGCGAAAAGGAGCTTAATTCATGTCCACCCCCAAAAAATCAAAAATTCCATCCAAATCCTGAAAAAATTTAAATTTTTATATGAAAAACTTGTTTTGCTCATATCTCCTAAACTATGCGTCCTAGAGCGAAAAGGAGCTTAATTCATGACCACCCCCAAAAAATCGAAAATTCTATCAAAATCGTGAAAAAATTTAAATTTTTATATGAAAAACTTGTTTTGCTCATATCTCCTAAACTATGCGTCCTAGAGCGAAAAGGAGCTTAATTCATGACCACCCCCCTAAAAATCTAAAATTCCATCCAAATCCTGAAAAAATTTAAATTTTTATATGAAAAACTTGTTTTGCTCATATTTCCTAAACTATGCGTCCTAGAGCGAAAAGGAGCTTAATTCATGACCACCCCCAAAAAATCGAAAATTCCATCCAAATCCTGAAAAAATTTAAATTTTTATATGAAAAACTTGTTTTGCTCATATCTCTTAAACTATGCGTCCTAGAGCGAAAAGGAGCTTAATTCATGACCACCCCCAAAAAATCGAAAATTCCATCAAAATCGTGAAAAAATTTAAATTTTTATATGAAAAACTTGTTTTGCTTATATCTCCTAAAGCTGAGTACTATGTTCAGTTTTCAAACTGAAAACCAGCTTATTTTCACGGTTACTTTTTTTTAACAATTAATTTCGAAATATCAAATGGTTCGCAATCAATACATTGGATCTTTTCCATCCATAATTTGAAGAGACTTGATAAAAATGTTATCGTCTTCATATATATTTTTGCACTTTTAATTTACTGTTTTGGTGAAAAATACGAACATAGTACTCACCTTAAACTATGCGTCCTAGAGCGAAAAGGAGCTTAATTCATGACCACCCCCAAAAAATCGAAAATTCCATCCAAAATCGTAAAAATATTGAAATTTTTATATGAAAAACTTGTTTTGCTCATATTTCCCAAACTATGCGTTCTAGAGCGAAAAGGAGCTTAATTCATGATCACCCACAAAAAATCGAAAATTCCATCCAAATCACAAAAAAATTGAAATTTTTATATGAAAAACTTGTTTTGCTCATATCTCCTAAACTATGCGTCCTACCGCGAAAAGGAGCTTAATTCATGACCACCCCCAAAAAATCGAAAATTCCATCCAAATCGTGAAAAAAAATTGAAATTTTTATATGAAAAACTTGTTTTGCTCACATCTCCTAAACTATGCGTCCTAGAGCGAAAAGGAGCTTAATTCATGACCACCCACAAAAAATCGAAAATTCCATCCAAATCCTGAAAAAATTGAAATTTTTATATGAAAAACTTGTTTTGCTCATATCTCCTAAACTATGCGTCCTAGAGCGAAAAGAAGCTTAATTCATGACCACCCACAAAAAATCGAAAATTCCATCCAAATCCTGGAAAAATTTAATTTTTTATATGAAAAACTTGTTTTGCTCATATCTCCTAAACTATGCGTCCTAGAGCGAAAAGAAGCTTAATTCATGACCACCCCCAAAAAATCGAAAATTCCATCAAAATCGTAAAAAAATTTAAATTTTTATATGAAAAACTTGTTTTGCTCATATCTCCTAAACTATGCGTCCTAGAGCGAAAAGGAGCTTAATTCATGTCCACCCCCAAAAAATCGAAAATTCCATCCAAATCCTGAAAAATTTTAAATTTTTATATGAAAAACTTGTTTTGCTCATATCTCCTAAACTATGCGTCCTAGAGCGAAAAGGAGCTTAATTCATGACCACCCCCAAAAAATCGAAAATTCCATCCAAATCCTGAAAAAAATTAAATTTTTATATGAAAAACTTGTTTTGCTCATATCTCCTAAACTATGCGTCCTAGAGCGAAAAGGAGCTTAATTCATGACCACCCCCAAAAAATCGAAAATTCCATCCAAATCCTGAAAAATTTTAAATTTTTATATGAAAAACTTGTTTTGCTCATATCTCCTAAACTATGCGTCCTAGAGCAAAAAGGAGCTTAATTCATGACCACCCCCAAAAAATCGAAAATTCCATCCAAATCCTGAAAAAATTTAAATTTTTATATGAAAAATTTGTTTTGCTCATATCTCCTAAACTATGCGTCCTAGAGCAAAAAGGAGCTTAATTCATGACCACCCACAAAAAAATCGAAAATTCCATCCAAATCCTGGAAAAATTGAAATTTTTATATGAAAAACTTGTTTTGTTCATATCTCCTAAACTATGCGTCCTAGAGCGAAAAGGAGCTTAATTCATGACCACCCCCAAAAAATCGAAAATTCCATTCAAATCCTGAAAAAATTGAAATTTTTATATGAAAAAATTGAAATTTTTGCTCATATCTCCTAAACTATGCGTCATAGAGCGAAAAGAAGCTTAATTCATGACCACCCCCAAAAAATCGAAAATTCCATCAAAATCGTAAAAAAATTGAAATTTTTATATGAAAAACTTGTTTTGCTCATATCTCCTAAACTATGCGTCCTAGAGCAAAAAGGAGCTTAATTCATGACCACCCCCAAAAAATCGAAAATTCCATCCAAATCCTGACAAAAATGGAATTGTTATATGAAAAACTTGTTTTGATCATATCTCCTAAACTATGCGTCTTAGAGCGAAAAGAAGCTTAATTCATGACCACCCACAAAAAGTCGAAAATTCCATCCAAATCCTGGAAAAATTGAAATTTTTATATGAAAAACTTGTTTTGCTCATATCTCCTAAACTATGCGTCCTAGAGGGAAAAGGAGCTTAATTCATGACCACCCCCAAAAAATCGAAAATTCTACCCAAATCGTAAAAAAATTTAAATTTTTATATGAAAAACTTGTTTTGCTCATATCTCCTAAACTATGCGTCCTAGAGCGAAAAGGAGCTTAATTCATGACCACCCCCAAAAAATCGAAAATTCCATCAAAATCGTGAAAAAATTGAAATTTTTATATGAAAAACTTGTTTTGCTCATATCTCCTAAACTATGCGTCCTAGAGCAAAAAGGAGCTTATTTCATGACCACCCCCAAAAAATCGAAAATTCCATCCAAATCCTGAAAAAATTTAAATTTTTATATGAAAAATTTGTTTTGCTCATATCTCCTAAACTATGCGTCCTAGAGCAAAAAGGAGCTTAATTCATGACCACCCACAAAAAATCGAAAATTCCATCCAAATCATGAAAAAATTGAAATTTTCATATGAAAAACTTGTTTTGCTCATATCTCCTAAACTATGCGTCCTAGAGCAAAAAGGAGCTTAATTCATGACCACCCCCAAAATATCGAAAATTCCATCCAAATCCTGAAAAAATTTGAATTTTTATATGAAAAACTTGTTTTGCTCATATCTCCTAACCTATGCGTCCTAGAGGGAAAAGGAGCTTAATTCATGACCACCCCCAAAAAATCGAAAATTCCATCCAAATACTGAAAAAATTAAAATTTTTATATGAAAAAATTGTTTTGCTCATATCTCCTAAACTATGCGTCCTAGAGCGAAAAGAAGCTTAATTCATGACCACCCAAAAAAATCGAAAATTCCATCCAAATCCTGAAAATATTGAAATTTTTATATGAAAAACTTGTTTTGCTCATATCTCCTAAACTATGCGTCCTACCGCGAAAAGGAGCTTAATTCATGACCACCCCCATCGAAAATTCCATCCAAATCGTAAAAAAATTTAAATTTTTATATGAAAAACTTGTTTTGCTCATATCTCCTAAACTATGCGTCCTAGAGCGAAAAGGAGCTTAATTCATGACCACCCCCAAAAAATCGAAAATTCCATCCAAATCCTGAAAATATTGAAATTTTTATATGAAAAACTTATTTTGCTCATATCTCCTAAACTATGCGTCCTAGAGCGAAAAGGAGCTTAATTCATGACCACCCCCAAAAAATCGAAAATTCCATCCAAATCCTGAAAAAATTGGAATTTTTATACGAAAAACTTGTTTTGCTCATATCTCCTAAACTATGCGTCCTAGAGGGAAAAGGAGCTTAATTCATGACCACCCCCAAAAAATCGAAAATTCCATCCAAATCCTGAAAAAATTTAAATTTTTATATGAAAAACTTGTTTTGCTCATATCTCCTAAAGCTGAGTACTATGTTCAGTTTTCAAGCTGAAAACCAGCTTATTTTCACGTTACTTTTTTAGTCAATTAATTTCGAAATATTAAATGGTTCGCAATCAATACATTGGATCTTTTCCATCCATAATTTGAAGAGACTTGATAAAAATGTTATCGTCTTCATATATATTTTTGCACTTTTAATTTACTGTTTTGGCGAAAAATACGAACATAGTACTCACCTTAAACCAGGGATCCGGAGCGGTCCATTTTTTTCGCTCCGCTCCGCTCCCGCTCCGGAGAAAAAAAAATCGCTCCGCTCCTCGCTCCGCTCCGAGAAAAAAAAATTGCTCCGCTCCGCTCCACGCTCCGCTCCGCTCCTCTTCGAGAAAAATCGGGCGGTACATATATATGGGAGCTATAGCTAAATCTGGGAAAATCGGGCGATACATATATATGAGAGCTATATCTAAATCTGAACCGATTTGGATGAAATTTTGCAGACTTGAAGGGCGATGAAAAATATTACCTTTTGCCAAATTTGGCGACGTTGTTATCAAAATCCTTTAAAAACGAGTTGACGACAATTTTATTTTCCATATTAAGACTCGACTTCCAGTAGAAATTATGCTATGTTTCAAGTAACAAGCGTCTTTAATATAAAGTGTTGAAAAACTTGTCTTATTTTTTAACGATTTTTTGCTTTGTAGGCAAGATGCAAAAAGGAAACAAATTTAAATACAATTTTATTAATTTTAAAGAATTTTTCTTAATTATTAAAGTCACGTTGACCTTACCTCAAAAATTTTATCTTTCATGTTATGATACACATTTTTAAGTAAAATCACTTTACTATAAGGACATTACAACTTCATTCAAAAGTTTATTGACTTTTGGACAAGGAAAAAAACTTTATTTTAGAGAAATGCGTCTTCCTTGTTAAGCAAAATTTGTATTCTTATTCTAAGGACATGAAATCTTTGACTTCACGACAATATTTTTTTCAGTGTAGAAAACTAAAAAATTAAATATAAATAAGATCGTTTAATTGAATTTATTTGGCGTTCATTACAAACATCTTTGTAGTAATACGGGATGAAATTGATCGAAAGTACTGTTATTACTTTTACAACACATACTAGAGATATATTTTGACATTTGCCGTTTTTGAAAACAATTACTAAAAAAACACTTTGTGTTTCCCCAATGTACGTACGTACAAAAATACATATCGTACATTTTAAACGTTTACTCACACTACGCTAAGTACTAAGTAATTTCAAAGTTACACATTTCATTCAAGTAATATTTTATTCGGAGCGGAGCGGTTTTTCATTTGGAAACCGCTCCGCTTCCGCTCCGCTCCGGATTTTAGAAATGCCGCTCCCGCTCCGCTCCCGCTCCGGCAAAAAAAGGGCTTGCTCCGCTCCGCTCCGGATCCCTGCCTTAAACTATGCGTCCTAGAGCGAAAAGGAGCTTAATTCATGACCACCCCCCAAAAAATCTAAAATTCCATCCAAATCCTGAAAAAATTTAAATTTTTATATGAAACACTTGTTTTGCTCATATCTCATAAACTATGCGTCCTACCGCGAAAAGGAGCTTAATTCATGACCACCCCCCAAAAAATCTAAAATTCCATCCAAATCCTGAAAAAATTGAAATTTTTATATGAAAAACTTGTTTTGCTCATATCTCCTAAACTATGCGTCTTAGAGCGAAAAGAAGCTTAATTCATGACCACCCACAAAAAGTCGAAAATTCCATCCAAATCCTGGAAAAATTGAAATTTTTATATGAAAAACTTGTTTTGCTCATATCTCCTAAACTATGCGTCCTAGAGGGAAAAGGAGCTTAATTCATGACCACCCCCAAAAAATCGAAAATTCCATCCAAATCCTGAAAAAATTTAAATTTTTATATGAAAAACTTGTTTTGCTCATATCTCCTAAACTATGCGTCCTAGAGCGAAAAGAAGCTTAATTCATGACCACCCAAAAAAATCGAAAATTCCATCCAAATCCTGAAAAAATTTAAATTTTTATATGAAAAACTTGTTTTGCTCATATCTCCTAAACTATGCGTCCTAGAGGGAAAAGGAGCTTAATTCATGACCACCCCCATCGAAAATTCCATCCAAATCGTAAAAAAATTTAAATTTTTATATGAAAAACTTGTTTTGCTCATATCTCCTAAACTATGCGTCCTAGAGCGAAAAGGAGCTTAATTCATGACCACCCCCAAAAAATCGAAAATTCCATCCAAATCCTGAAAATATTGAAATTTTTATATGAAAAACTTATTTTGCTCATATCTCCTAAACTATGCGTCCTAGAGCGAAAAGGAGCTTAATTCATGACCACCCCCAAAAAATCGAAAATTCCATCCAAATCCTGAAAAAATTGGAATTTTTATACGAAAAACTTGTTTTGCTCATATCTCCTAAACTATGCGTCCTAGAGGGAAAAGGAGCTTAATTCATGACCACCCCCAAAAAATCGAAAATTCCATCCAAATCCTGAAAAAATTTAAATTTTTATATGAAAAACTTGTTTTGCTCATATCTCCTAAAGCTGAGTACTATGTTCAGTTTTCAAGCTGAAAACCAGCTTATTTTCACGTTACTTTTTTAGTCAATTAATTTCGAAATATTAAATGGTTCGCAATCAATACATTGGATCTTTTCCATCCATAATTTGAAGAGACTTGATAAAAATGTTATCGTCTTCATATATATTTTTGCACTTTTAATTTACTGTTTTGGCGAAAAATACGAACATAGTACTCACCTTAAACCAGGGATCCGGAGCGGTCCATTTTTTTCGCTCCACTCCGCTCCCGCTCCGGAGAAAAAAAAATCGCTCCGCTCCGAGAAAAAAAAATTGCTCCGCTCCGCTCCACGCTCCGCTCCGCTCCTCTTCGAGAAAAATCGGGCGGTACATATATATGGGAGCTATAGCTAAATCTGGGAAAATCGGGCGATACATATATATGAGAGCTATATCTAAATCTGAACCGATTTGGATGAAATTTTGCAGACTTGAAGGGCGATGAAAAATATTACCTTTTGCCAAATTTGGCGACGTTGTTATCAAAATCCTTTAAAAACGAGTTGACGACAATTTTATTTTCCATATTAAGACTCGACTTCCAGTAGAAATTATGCTATGTTTCAAGTAACAAGCGTCTTTAATATAAAGTGTTGAAAAACTTGTCTTATTTTTTAACGATTTTTTGCTTTGTAGGCAAGATGCAAAAAGGAAACAAATTTAAATACAATTTTATTAATTTTAAAGAATTTTTCTTAATTATTAAAGTCACGTTGACCTTACCTCAAAAATTTTATCTTTCATGTTATGATACACATTTTTAAGTAAAATCACTTTACTATAAGGACATTACAACTTCATTCAAAAGTTTATTGACTTTTGGACAAGGAAAAAAACTTTATTTTAGAGAAATGCGTCTTCCTTGTTAAGCAAAATTTGTATTCTTATTCTAAGGACATGAAATCTTTGACTTCACGACAATATTTTTTTCAGTGTAGAAAACTAAAAAATTAAATATAAATAAGATCGTTTAATTGCATTTATTTGGCGCTCATTACAAACATCTTTGTAGTAATACGGGATGAAATTGATCGAAAGTACTGTTATTACTTTTACAACACATACTAGAGATATATTTTGACATTTGCCGTTTTTGAAAACAATTACTAAAAAAACACTTTGTGTTTCCCCAATGTACGTACGTACAAAAATACATATCGTACATTTTAAACGTTTACTCACACTACGCTAAGTACTAAGTAATTTCAAAGTTACACATTTCATTCAAGTAATATTTTATTCGGAGCGGAGCGGTTTTTCATTTGGAAACCGCTCCGCTTCCGCTCCGCTCCGGATTTTAGAAATGCCGCTCCCGCTCCGGCAAAAAAAGGGCTTGCTCCGCTCCGCTCCGGATCCCTGCCTTAAACTATGCGTCCTAGAGCGAAAAGGAGCTTAATTCATGACCACCCCCCAAAAAATCTAAAATTCCATCCAAATCCTGAAAAAATTTAAATTTTTATATGAAAAACTTGTTTTGCTCATATCTCCTAAACTATGCGTCCTAGAGCGAAAAGGAGCTTAATTCATGACCACCCCCAAAAAATCGAAAATTCCATTCAAATCCTGAAAATATTGAAATTTTTATATGAAAAACTTTCTTTGCTCATATCTCCTAAACTATGCGTCCTAGAGCGAAAAGGAGCTTAATTCATGACCACCCCCAAAAAATCGAAAATTCCATCCAAATCCTGAAAAAATTTGATTTTTTATATGAAAAACTTGTTTTGCTCATATCTCCTAAACTATGCGTCCTAGAGGGAAAAGGAGCTTAATTCATGACCACCCCCAAAAAATCGAAAATTCCATCTAAATCGTAAAAAAATTTAAATTTTTATATGAAAAACTTGTTTTGCTCATATCTCCTAAACTATGCGTCCTAGAGCGAAAAGGAGCTTAATTCATGACCACCCCCAAAAAATCGAAAATTCCATCCAAATCCTGAAAAAATTGAAATTTTTATATGAAAAATTTCTTTTGCTCATATCTCCTAAACTATGCGTCCTAGAGCAAAAAGGAGCTTAATTCATGACCACCCACAAAAAATCGAAAATTCCATCCAAATCCTGGAAAAATTGAAATTTTTATATGAAAAACTTGTTTTGTTCATATCTCCTAAACTATGCGTCCTAGAGCGAAAAGGAGCTTAATTCATGACCACCCCCAAAAAATCGAAAATTCCATCCAAATCCTGAAAATATTGAAATTTTTATATGAAAAACTTGTTTTGCTCATATCTCCTAAACTATGCATCCTAGAGCGAAAAGGAGCTTAATTCATGACCACCCCCAAAAAATCGAAAATTCCATCAAAATCGTAAAAAAATTAAAATTTTTATATGAAAAACTTGTTTTGCTCATATCTCCTAAACTATGCGTCCTACCGCGAAAAGGAGCTTAATTCATGACCACCCCCCAAAAAATCTAAAATTCCATCCAAATCCTGAAAAAATTGAAATTTTTATATGAAAAATTTGTTTTGCTCATATCTCCTAAACTATGCGTCCTAGAGCGAAAAGGAGCTTAATTCATGACCACCCCCAAAAAACCGAAAATTCATCCAAATCCTGAAAAAATTTAAATTTTTATATGAAAAACTTGTTTTGCTCATATCTCCTAAACTATGCGTCCTAGAGCGAAAAGGAGCTTAATTCATGTCCACCCCCAAAAAATCGAAAATTCCATCCAAATCCTGACAAAAATGGAATTGTTATATGAAAAACTTGTTTTGCTCATATCTCCTAAACTATGCGTCCTAGAGCGAAAAGGAGCTTAATTCATGACCACCCCCAACAAATCGAAAATTCCATCCAAATCCTGAAAAAATGGAAATTTTTATATGAAAAACTTGTTTTGCTCATATCTCCTAAACTATGCGTCCTAGAGCGAAAAAGAGCTTAATTCATGACCACCCCCAAAAAATCGAAAATTCCATCCAAATCCTGAAAAAATTTAAATTTTTATATGAAAAATTTGTTTTGCTCATATCTCCTAAACTATGCGTCCTAGAGCAAAAAGGAGCTTAATTCATGACCACCCACAAAAAATCGAAAATTCCATCCAAATCCTGAAAATATTGAAATTTTTATATGAAAAACTTGTTTTGCTCATATCTCCTAAACTATGCGTCCTAGAGCGAAAAGGAGCTTAATTCATGTCCACCCCCAAAAAATCGAAAATTCCATCCAAATCCTGAAAATATTGAAATTTTTTTATGAAAAACTTGTTTTGCTCATATCTCCTAAACTATGCATCCTAGAGCGAAAAGGAGCTTAATTCATGACCACCCCCAAAAAATCGAAAATTCCATCCAAATCCTGAAAAAATTGAAATTTTTATATGAAAAAATTGAAATTTTAGATCATATCTCCAAAACTATGCGTCCTAGAGCGAAAAGAAGCTTAATTCATGACCACCCCCAAAAAATCGAAAATTCCATCAAAATCGTAAAAAATTGAAATTTTTATATGAAAAACTTGTTTTGCTCATATCTCCTAAACTATGCGTCCTAGAGCGAAAAGGAGCTTAATTCATGACCACCCCCAAAAAATCGAAAATTCCATCCAAATCCTGAAAAAAATTAAATTTTTATATGAAAAATTTGTTTTGCTCATATCTCCTAAACTATGCGTCCTAGAGCGAAAAGGAGCTTAATTCATGACCACCCCCAAAAAATCGAAAATTCATCCAAATTCTGAAAAAATTTAAATTTTTATATGAAAAACTTGTTTTGCTCATATCTCCTAAACTATGCGTCCTAGAGCGAAAAGGAGCTTAATTCATGACCACCCCCAAAAAATCGAAAATTCCATCCAAATCCTGAAAATATTGAAATTTTTATATGAAAAACTTATTTTGCTCATATCTCCTAAACTATGCGTCCTAGAGCGAAAAGGAGCGTAATTCATGACCACCCCCAAAAAATCGAAAATTCCATCCAAATCCTGAAAATATTGAAATTTTTATATGAAAAACTTGTTTTGCTCATATCTCCTAAACTATGCGTCCTAGAGCGAAAAGGAGCTTAATTCATGACCACCCCCAAAAAATCGAAAATTCCATCAAAATCGTAAAAAAATTAAAATTTTTATATGAAAAACTTGTTTTGCTCATATCTCCTAAACTATGCGTCCTACCGCGAAAAGGAGCTTAATTCATTACCACCCCACAAAAAATCTAAAATTCCATCCAAATCCTGAAAAAATTGAAATTTTTATATGAAAAATTTGTTTTGCTCATATCTCCTAAACTATGCGTCCTAGAGCGAAAAGGAGCTTAATTCATGACCACCCCCAAAAAACCGAAAATTCATCCAAATCCTGAAAAAATTTAAATTTTTATATGAAAAACTTGTTTTGCTCATATCTCCTAAACTATGCGTCCTAGAGCGAAAAGGAGCTTAATTCATGTCCACCCCCAAAAAATCGAAAATTCCATCCAAATCCTGACAAAAATGGAATTGTTATATGAAAAACTTGTTTTGCTCATATCTCCTAAACTATGCGTCCTAGAGGGAAAAGGAGCTTAATTCATGACCACCCCCAAAAAATCGAAAATTCCATCCAAATCCTGAAAAAATTGAAATTTTTATATGAAAAAATTGACATTTTTGCTCATATCTCCTAAACTATGCGTCATAGAGCGAAAAGGAGCTTAATTCATGACCACCCCCAAAAAATCGAAAATTTTAAATTTTTATATGAAAAACTTGTTTTGCTCATATCTCCTAAACTATGCGTCCTAGAGCAAAAAGGAGCTTAATTCATGACCACCCCCAAAAAATCGAAAATTCCATCCAAATACTGAAAAAATTTAAATTTTTATATGAAAAACTTGTTTTGCTCATATCTCCTAAACTATGCGTCCTAGAGCGAAAAGAAGCTTAATTCATGACCACCCAAAAAATCGAAAATTTCATCCACATCCTGAAAAAATTTAAATTTTTATATGAAAGACTTGTTTTGCTCATATCTCCTAAACTATGCGTCCTAGAGCAAAAAGGAGCTTAATTCATGACCACCCCCAAAAAATCGAAAATTCCATCCAAATCTTGAAAAAATTTAAATTTTTATATGAAAAATTTGTTTTGCTCATATCTCCTAAACTATGCGTCCTAGAGCAAAAAGGAGCTTAATTCATGACCACCCACAAAAAATCGAAAATTCCATCCAAATCCTGGAAAAATTGAAATTTTTATATGAAAAACTTGTTTTGTTCATATCTCCTAAACTATGCGTCCTAGAGCGAAAAGGAGCTTAATTCATGACCACCCCCAAAAAATCGAAAATTCCATCCAAATCCTGAAAATATTGAAATTTTTATATGAAAAACTTGTTTTGCTCATATCTCCTAAACTATGCGTCCTAGAGGGAAAAGGAGCTTAATTCATGACCACCCCCAAAAAATCGAAAATTCCATCCAAATCCTGAAAAAATTGAAATTTTTATATGAAAAAATTGACATTTTTGCTCATATCTCCTAAACTATGCGTCATAGAGCGAAAAGGAGCTTAATTCATGACCACCCAAAAAATCGAAAATTTCATCCACATCCTGAAAAAATTTAAATTTTTATATGAAAGACTTGTTTTGCTCATATCTCCTAAACTATGCGTCCTAGAGCAAAAAGGAGCTTAATTCATGACCACCCCCAAAAAATCGAAAATTCCATCCAAATCTTGAAAAAATTTAAATTTTTATATGAAAAACTTGTTTTGCTCATATCTCCTAAACTATGCGTCCTAGAGCGAAAAGAAGCTTAATTCATGACCACCCAAAAAATCGAAAATTTCATCCACATCCTGAAAAAATTTAAATTTTTATATCAAAGACTTGTTTTGCTCATATCTCCTAAACTATGCGTCCTAGAGCAAAAAGGAGCTTAATTCATGACCACCCCCAAAAAATCGAAAATTCCATCCAAATCTTGAAAAAATTTAAATTTTTATATGAAAAATTTGTTTTGCTCATATCTCCTAAACTATGCGTCCTAGAGCAAAAAGGAGCTTAATTCATGACCACCCACAAAAAATCGAAAATTCCATCCAAATCCTGGAAAAATTGAAATTTTTATATGAAAAACTTGTTTTGTTCATATCTCCTAAACTATGCGTCCTAGAGCGAAAAGGAGCTTAATTCATGACCACCCCCAAAAAATCGAAAATTCCATCCAAATCCTGAAAATATTGAAATTTTTATATGAAAAACTTGTTTTGCTCATATCTCCTAAACTATGCGTCCTAGAGGGAAAAGGAGCTTAATTCATGACCACCCCCAAAAAATCGAAAATTCCATCCAAATCCTGAAAAAATTGAAATTTTTATATGAAAAACTTGTTTGGCTCATATCTCCTAAACAATGCGTCCTAGAGCGAAAAGGAGCTTAATTCATGACCACCCCCAAAAAATTGAAAATTCCATCAAAATCGTAAAAAAATTGAAATTTTTATATGAAAAACTTGTTTTGCTCATATCTCCTAAACTATGCGTCCTAGAGCAAAAAGGAGCTTAATTCATGACCACCCCCAAAAAATCGAAAATTCCATCCAAATCCTGAAAAAAATTAAATTTTTATATGAAAAACTTGTTTTGCTCATATCTCCTAAACTATGCGTCCTAGAGGGAAAAGGAGCTGAATTCATGACCGCCCCCAAAAAATCGAAGATTCCATCCAAATACTGAAAAAATTTAAATTTTTATATGAAAAACTTGTTTTGCTCATATCTCCTAAACTATGCGTCCTAGAGCGAAAAGGAGCTTAATTCATGACCACCCCCAAAAAATCGAAAATTTTAAATTTTTATATGAAAAACTTGTTTTGCTCATATCTCCTAAACTATGCGTCCTAGAGCAAAAAGGAGCTTAATTCATGACCACCCCCAAAAAATCGAAAATTCCATCCAAATACTGAAAAAATTTAAATTTTTATATGAAAAACTTGTTTTGCTCATATCTCCTAAACTATGCGTCCTAGAGCGAAAAGAAACTTAATTCATGACCACCCACAAAAAATCGAAAATTTCATCCACATCCTGAAAAAATTTAAATTTTTATATGAAAGACTTGTTTTGCTCATATCTCCTAAACTATGCGTCCTAGAGCGAAAAGGAGCTTAATTCATGACCACCCACAAAAAATCGAAAATTTCATCAAAATCGTAAAAAAATTTAAATTTTTATATGAAAAACTTGTTTTGCTCATATCTCCTAAACTATGCGTCCTAGAGCGAAAAGAAGCTTAATTCATGACCACCCCCAAAAAATCGAAAATTCCATCCAAATCCTGAAAAAATTTAAATTTTTATATGAAAAACTTGTTTTGCTCATATCTCCTAAACTATGCGTCCTAGACCGAAAAGAAGCTTAATTCATGACCACCCACAAAAAATCGAAAATTCCATCCAAATCCTGAAAAAATTGAAATTTTTATATGAAAAACTTGTTTTGCTCATATCTCCTAAACTATGCGTCCTAGAGCGAATAGAAGCTTAATTCATGACCACCCCCAAAAATTCGAAAATTCCATCCAAATCGCAAAAAAATTGAAATTTTTTTATGAAAAACTTGTTTTGCTCATATCTCCTAAACTATGCGTCCTAGAGCAAAAAGGAGCTTAATTCACGACCACCCCCAAAAAATCGAAAATTCCATCCAAATCCTGAAAAAATTGAAATTTTTATATGAAAAACTTGTTTTGCTCATATCTCCTAAACTATGCGTCCAAGAGCGGAAAGGAGCTTAATTCATGTCCACCCCAAAAAATCGAAAATTCCATCCAAATCCTGAAAAAATTGAAATTTTTATATGAAAAACTTGTTTTGCTCATATCTCCTAAACTATGCGTCCTAGAGCGAAAAGGAGCTTAATTCATGACCACCCACAAAAAATCGGAAATTCCATCCAAATCCTGGAAAAATTGAAATTTTTATATGAAAAACTTGTTTTGCTCTTATCTCCTAAACTATGCGTCCTAGAGCGAAAAGGTGCTTAATTCATGACCACCCACAAAAAATCGAAAATTCCATCCAAATCCTGGAAAAATTGAAATTTTTATATGAAAAACTTGTTTTGCTCATATCTCCTAAACTATGCGTCCTAGAGCGAAAAGGAGCTTAATTCATGACCACCCACATAAAATCGAAAATTCCATCCAAATCCTGGAAAAATTGAAATTTTTATATGAAAAACTTGTTTTGCTCATATCTCCTAAACTATGCGTCCAAGAGCGGAAAGGAGCTTAATTCATGTCCACCCTAAAAAATCGAAAATTCCATCCAAATCCTGAAAAAATTGAAATTTTTATATGAAAAACTTGTTTTGCTCATATCTCCTAAACTATGCGTCCAAGAGCGGAAAGGAGCTTAATTCATGTCCACCCCAAAAAATCGAAAATTCCATCCAAATCCTGAAAAAATTGAAATTTTTATATGAAAAACTTGTTTTGCTCATATCTCCTAAACTATGCGTCCAAGAGCGGAAAGGAGCTTAATTCATGTCCACCCCAAAAAATCGAAAATTCCATCCAAATCCTGAAAAAATTGAAATTTTTATATGAAAAACTTGTTTTGCTCATATCTCCTAAACTATGCGTCCTAGAGCGAAAAGGAGCTTAATTCATGACCACCCACAAAAAATCGGAAATTCCATCCAAATCCTGGAAAAATTGAAATTTTTATATGAAAAACTTGTTTTGCTCTTATCTCCTAAACTATGCGTCCTAGAGCGAAAAGGAGCTTAATTCATGACCACCCACAAAAAATCGAAAATTCCATCCAAATCCTGGAAAAATTGAAATTTTTATATGAAAAACTTGTTTTGCTCATATCTCCTAAACTATGCGTCCTAGAGCGAAAAGGAGCTTAATTCATGACCACCCACATAAAATCGAAAATTCCATCCAAATCCTGGAAAAATTGAAATTTTTATATGAAAAACTTGTTTTGCTCATATCTCCTAAACTATGCGTCCAAGAGCGGAAAGGAGCTTAATTCATGTCCACCCCAAAAAATCGAAAATTCCATCCAAATCCTGAAAAAATTGAAATTTTTATATGAAAAACTTGTTTTGCTCATATCTCCTAAACTATGCGTCCAAGAGCGGAAAGGAGCTTAATTCATGTCCACCCCAAAAAATCGAAAATTCCATCCAAATCCTGAAAAAATTGAAATTTTTATATGAAAAACTTGTTTTGCTCATATCTCCTAAACTATGCGTCTTAGAGCGAAAAGAAGCTTAATTCATGACCACCCCCAAAAAATCGAAAATTCCATCAAAATCGTAAAAAAATTTAAATTTTTATATGAAAAACTTGTTTGCTCATATCTCCTAAACTATGCGTCCTAGAGCGAAAAGGAGCTTAATTCATGTCCACCCCCAAAAAATCGAAAATTCCATCCAAATCCTGAAAAAATTGAAATTTTTATATGAAAAACTTGTTTTGCTCATATCTCCTAAACTATGCGTCCTAGGGCAAAAAGGAGCTTAATTCATGACCACCCCCAAAAAAACGAAAATTCCATCCAAATCCTAAAAAAATTGAAATTTTTATATGAAAAACTTGTTTTGCTCATATCCCCTAAACTATGCGTCCTAGAGCGAAAATGAGCTTAATTCATGACCACCCACAAACAATCGAAAATTCCATCCAAATCCTGAAAAAATTGAAATTTTTATATGAAAAACTTGTTTTGCTCATATCTCCTAAACTATGCGTCCTAGAGCGAAAAGAAGCTTAATTCATGACCACCCCCAAAAAATCGAAAATTCCATCCAAATCCTGAAAATATTGAAATTTTTATATGAAAAACTTGTTTTGCTCATATCTCCTAAACTATGCGTCCTAGAGCGAAAAGGAGCTTAATTCATGACCACCCACAAAAAATCGAAAATTCCATCCAAATCCTGGAAAAATTGAAATTTTTATATGAAAAACTTGTTTTGCTCTTATCTCCTAAACTATGCGTCCTAGAGCGAAAAGGAGCTTAATTCGTGACCACCCCAAAAAAATCATATCTCCTAAACTATGCGTCCTAGAGCGAAAAGAAGCTTAATTCATGACCACCCACAAAAAACCGAAAATTCCATCGAAATACTGAAAAAATTTAAATTTTTATATGAAAAACTTGTTTTGCTCATATCTCCTAAACTATGCGTCCTAGAGCGAAAAGGAGCTTAATTCATGACCACCCCCAAAAAATCGAAAATTCCATCCAAATCCTGAAAAAATTTAAATTTTTATATGAAAAACTTGTTTTGCTCATATCTCCTAAACTATGCGTCCTAGAGCGAAAAGGAGCTTAATTCATGACCACCCCCAAAAAATCGAAAATTTCATCAAAATCGTAAAAAAATTTAAATTTTTATATGAAAAACTTGTTTTGCTCATATCTCCTAAACTATGCGTCCTAGAGCGAAAAGGAGCTTAATTCATGACCACCCCCAAAAAATCGAAAATTTCATCAAAATCGTAAAAAAATTTAAATTTTTATATGAAAAACTTGTTTTGCTCATATCTCCTAAACTATGCGTCCTAGAGCGAAAAGGAGCTTAATTCATGACCACCCCCAAAAAATCGAAAATTCCATCCAAATCCTGAAAAAATTTTAATTTTTATATGAAAAACTTGTTTTGCTCATATCTCCTAAACTATGCGTCCTATAGCGAAAAGGAGCTTAATTCAAGCCCACCCCCAAAAAATCGAAAATTTCATCAAAATCGTAAAAAAATTTAAATTTTTATATGAAAAACTTATTTTGCTCATATCTCCTAAACTATGCGTCCTAGAGCGAAAAGAAGCTTAATTCATGACCACCCCCAAAAAAATCGAAAATTCCATCCAAATACTGAAAAAATTTAAATTTTTATATGAAAAACTTGTTTTGCTCATATCTCCTAAACTATGCGTCCTAGAGCGAAAAGAAGCTTAATTCATGACCACCCACAAAAAATCGAAAATTCCATCCACATCCTGAAAAAATTTAAATTTTTATATGAAAAACTTGTTTTGCTCATATCTCCTAAACTATGCGTCCTAGAGCGAATAGAAGCTTAATTCATGACCACCCCCAAAAATTCGAAAATTCCATCCAAATCGTAAAAAAATTGAAATTTTTTTATGAAAAACTTGTTTTGCTCATATCTCCTAAACTATGCGTCCTAGAGCAAAAAGGAGCTTAATTCACAACCACCCCCAAAAAATCGAAAATTCCATCCAAATCCTGAAAAAATTGAAATTTTTATATGAAAAACTTGTTTTGCTCATATCTCCTAAACTATGGGACGTCCTAGAGCGAAAAGGAGCTTAATTCATGTCCACCCCCAAAAAATCGAAAATTCCATCCAAATCCTGAAAAAATTGAAATTTTTATATGAAAAACTTGTTTTGCTCATATCTCCTAAACTATGCGTTCTAGAGCGAAAAGGAGCTTAATTCATGACCACCCCCAAAAAATTGAAAATTCCATCCAAATACTGAAAAAATTTTAATTTTTATATGAAAAACTTGTTTTGCTCTTATCTCCTAAACTATGCGTCCTAGAGCGAAAAGAAGCTTAATTCATGACCACCCCCAAAAAATCGAAAATTCCATCAAAATCGTAAAAAAATTTAAATTTTTATATGAAAAACTTGTTTTGCTCATATCTCCTAAACTATGCGTCCTAGAGCGAAAAGGAGCTTAATTCATGTCCACCCCCAAAAAATCGAAAATTCCATCCAAATCCTGAAAAAATTGAAATTTTTATATGAAAAACTTGTTTTGCTCATATCTCCTAAACTATGCGTCCTAGGGCAAAAAGGAGCTTAATTCATGACCACCCCCAAAAAAACGAAAATTCCATCCAAATCCTGGAAAAATTGAAATTTTTATATGAAAAACTTGTTTTGTTCATATCTCCTAAACTATACGTCCTAGAGCGAAAAGGAGCTTACTAAACTATGCGTCCTAGAGCGAAAAGGAGCTTAATTCATGACCACCCCCAAAAAATCGAAAATTCCATCCAAATCGTAAAAAAATTTAAATTTTTATATGAAAAACTTGTTTTGCTCATATCTCCTAAACTATGCGTCCTAGAGCGAAAAGGAGCTTAATTCGTGACCACCCCAAACAAATCATATCTACTAAACTATGCGTCCTAGAGCGAAAAGAAGCTTAATTCATGACCACCCCCAAAAAATCGAAAATTCCATCCAAATCCTGAAAAAAATTAAATTTTTATATGAAAAACTTGTTTTGCTCATATCTCCTAAACTATGCGTCCTAGAGGGAAAAGGAGCTGAATTCATGACCGCCCCCAAAAAATCGAAGATTCCATCCAAATACTGAAAAAATTTAAATTTTTATATGAAAAACTTGTTTTGCTCATATCTCCTAAACTATGCGTCCTAGAGCGAAAAGGAGCTTAATTCATGACCACCCCCAAAAAATCGAAAATTTTAAATTTTTATATGAAAAACTTGTTTTGCTCATATCTCCTAAACTATGCGTCCTAGAGCAAAAAGGAGCTTAATTCATGACCACCCCCAAAAAATCGAAAATTCCATCCAAATACTGAAAAAATTTAAATTTTTATATGAAAAACTTGTTTTGCTCATATCTCCTAAACTATGCGTCCTAGAGCGAAAAGAAACTTAATTCATGACCACCCACAAAAAATCGAAAATTTCATCCACATCCTGAAAAAATTTAAATTTTTATATGAAAGACTTGTTTTGCTCATATCTCCTAAACTATGCGTCCTAGAGCGAAAAGGAGCTTAATTCATGACCACCCACAAAAAATCGAAAATTTCATCAAAATCGTAAAAAAATTTAAATTTTTATATGAAAAACTTGTTTTGCTCATATCTCCTAAACTATGCGTCCTAGAGCGAAAAGAAGCTTAATTCATGACCACCCCCAAAAAATCGAAAATTCCATCCAAATCCTGAAAAAATTTAAATTTTTATATGAAAAACTTGTTTTGCTCATATCTCCTAAACTATGCGTCCTAGACCGAAAAGAAGCTTAATTCATGACCACCCACAAAAAATCGAAAATTCCATCCAAATCCTGAAAAAATTGAAATTTTTATATGAAAAACTTGTTTTGCTCATATCTCCTAAACTATGCGTCCTAGAGCGAATAGAAGCTTAATTCATGACCACCCCCAAAAATTCGAAAATTCCATCCAAATCGCAAAAAAATTGAAATTTTTTTATGAAAAACTTGTTTTGCTCATATCTCCTAAACTATGCGTCCTAGAGCAAAAAGGAGCTTAATTCACGACCACCCCCAAAAAATCGAAAATTCCATCCAAATCCTGAAAAAATTGAAATTTTTATATGAAAAACTTGTTTTGCTCATATCTCCTAAACTATGCGTCCAAGAGCGGAAAGGAGCTTAATTCATGTCCACCCCAAAAAATCGAAAATTCCATCCAAATCCTGAAAAAATTGAAATTTTTATATGAAAAACTTGTTTTGCTCATATCTCCTAAACTATGCGTCCTAGAGCGAAAAGGAGCTTAATTCATGACCACCCACAAAAAATCGGAAATTCCATCCAAATCCTGGAAAAATTGAAATTTTTATATGAAAAACTTGTTTTGCTCTTATCTCCTAAACTATGCGTCCTAGAGCGAAAAGGAGCTTAATTCATGACCACCCACAAAAAATCGAAAATTCCATCCAAATCCTGGAAAAATTGAAATTTTTATATGAAAAACTTGTTTTGCTCATATCTCCTAAACTATGCGTCCTAGAGCGAAAAGGAGCTTAATTCATGACCACCCACATAAAATCGAAAATTCCATCCAAATCCTGGAAAAATTGAAATTTTTATATGAAAAACTTGTTTTGCTCATATCTCCTAAACTATGCGTCCAAGAGCGGAAAGGAGCTTAATTCATGTCCACCCCAAAAAATCGAAAATTCCATCCAAATCCTGAAAAAATTGAAATTTTTATATGAAAAACTTGTTTTGCTCATATCTCCTAAACTATGCGTCCAAGAGCGGAAACGAGCTTAATTCATGTCCACCCCAAAAAATCGAAAATTCCATCCAAATCCTGAAAAAATTGAAATTTTTATATGAAAAACTTGTTTTGCTCATATCTCCTAAACTATGCGTCCTAGAGCGAAAAGGAGCTTAATTCACGACCACCCCCAAAAAATCGAAAATTCCATCCAAATACTGAAAAAATTTTAATTTTTATATGAAAAACTTGTTTTGCTCTTATCTCCTAAACTATGCGTCCTAGAGCGAAAAGAAGCTTAATTCATGACCACCCCCAAAAAATCGAAAATTCCATCAAAATCGTAAAAAAATTTAAATTTTTATATGAAAAACTTGTTTGCTCATATCTCCTAAACTATGCGTCCTAGAGCGAAAAGGAGCTTAATTCATGTCCACCCCCAAAAAATCGAAAATTCCATCCAAATCCTGAAAAAATTGAAATTTTTATATGAAAAACTTGTTTTGCTCATATCTCCTAAACTATGCGTCCTAGGGCAAAAAGGAGCTTAATTCATGACCACCCCCAAAAAAACGAAAATTCCATCCAAATCCTAAAAAAATTGAAATTTTTATATGAAAAACTTGTTTTGCTCATATCCCCTAAACTATGCGTCCTAGAGCGAAAATGAGCTTAATTCATGACCACCCACAAACAATCGAAAATTCCATCCAAATCCTGAAAAAATTGAAATTTTTATATGAAAAACTTGTTTTGCTCATATCTCCTAAACTATGCGTCCTAGAGCGAAAAGAAGCTTAATTCATGACCACCCCCAAAAAATCGAAAATTCCATCCAAATCCTGAAAATATTGAAATTTTTATATGAAAAACTTGTTTTGCTCATATCTCCTAAACTATGCGTCCTAGAGCGAAAAGGAGCTTAATTCATGACCACCCACAAAAAATCGAAAATTCCATCCAAATCCTGGAAAAATTGAAATTTTTATATGAAAAACTTGTTTTGCTCTTATCTCCTAAACTATGCGTCCTAGAGCGAAAAGGAGCTTAATTCGTGACCACCCCAAAAAAATCATATCTCCTAAACTATGCGTCCTAGAGCGAAAAGAAGCTTAATTCATGACCACCCACAAAAAACCGAAAATTCCATCGAAATACTGAAAAAATTTAAATTTTTATATGAAAAACTTGTTTTGCTCATATCTCCTAAACTATGCGTCCTAGAGCGAAAAGGAGCTTAATTCATGACCACCCCCAAAAAATCGAAAATTCCATCCAAATCCTGAAAAAATTTTAATTTTTATATGAAAAACTTGTTTTGCTCATATCTCCTAAACTATGCGTCCTATAGCGAAAAGGAGCTTAATTCAAGACCACCCCCAAAAAATCGAAAATTTCATCAAAATCGTAAAAAAATTTAAATTTTTATATGAAAACCTTATTTTGCTCATATCTCCTAAACTATGCGTCCTAGAGCGAAAAGAAGCTTAATTCATGACCACCCCCAAAAAATCGAAAATTCCATCCAAATACTGAAAAAATTTAAATTTTTATATGAAAAACTTGTTTTGCTCATATCTCCTAAACTATGCGTCCTAGAGCGAAAAGAAGCTTAATTCATGACCACCCACAAAAAATCGAAAATTCCATCCAAATCCTGAAAAAATTTAAATTTTTATATGAAAAACTTGTTTTGCTCATATCTCCTAAACTATGCGTCCTAGAGCGAAAAGGAGCTTAATTCATGACCACCCCCAAAAAATCGAAAATTTCATCAAAATCGTAAAAAAATTTAAATTTTTATATGAAAAACTTGTTTTGCTCATATCTCCTAAACTATGCGTCCTAGAGCGAAAAGGAGCTTAATTCATGACCACCCCCAAAAAATCGAAAATTCCATCCAAATCCTGAAAAAATTTTAATTTTTATATGAAAAACTTGTTTTGCTCATATCTCCTAAACTATGCGTCCTATAGCGAAAAGGAGCTTAATTCAAGACCACCCCCAAAAAATCGAAAATTTCATCAAAATCGTAAAAAAATTTAAATTTTTATATGAAAAACTTATTTTGCTCATATCTCCTAAACTATGCGTCCTAGAGCGAAAAGAAGCTTAATTCATGACCACCCCCAAAAAAATCGAAAATTCCATCCAAATACTGAAAAAATTTAAATTTTTATATGAAAAACTTGTTTTGCTCATATCTCCTAAACTATGCGTCCTAGAGCGAAAAGAAGCTTAATTCATGACCACCCACAAAAAATCGAAAATTCCATCCACATCCTGAAAAAATTTAAATTTTTATATGAAAAACTTGTTTTGCTCATATCTCCTAAACTATGCGTCCTAGAGCGAATAGAAGCTTAATTCATGACCACCCCCAAAAATTCGAAAATTCCATCCAAATCGTAAAAAAATTGAAATTTTTTTATGAAAAACTTGTTTTGCTCATATCTCCTAAACTATGCGTCCTAGAGCAAAAAGGAGCTTAATTCACAACCACCCCCAAAAAATCGAAAATTCCATCCAAATCCTGAAAAAATTGAAATTTTTATATGAAAAACTTGTTTTGCTCATATCTCCTAAACTATGGGACGTCCTAGAGCGAAAAGGAGCTTAATTCATGTCCACCCCCAAAAAATCGAAAATTCCATCCAAATCCTGAAAAAATTGAAATTTTTATATGAAAAACTTGTTTTGCTCATATCTCCTAAACTATGCGTTCTAGAGCGAAAAGGAGCTTAATTCATGACCACCCCCAAAAAATTGAAAATTCCATCCAAATACTGAAAAAATTTTAATTTTTATATGAAAAACTTGTTTTGCTCTTATCTCCTAAACTATGCGTCCTAGAGCGAAAAGAAGCTTAATTCATGACCACCCCCAAAAAATCGAAAATTCCATCAAAATCGTAAAAAAATTTAAATTTTTATATGAAAAACTTGTTTTGCTCATATCTCCTAAACTATGCGTCCTAGAGCGAAAAGGAGCTTAATTCATGTCCACCCCCAAAAAATCGAAAATTCCATCCAAATCCTGAAAAAATTGAAATTTTTATATGAAAAACTTGTTTTGCTCATATCTCCTAAACTATGCGTCCTAGGGCAAAAAGGAGCTTAATTCATGACCACCCCCAAAAAAACGAAAATTCCATCCAAATCCTAAAAAAATTGAAATTTTTATATGAAAAACTTGTTTTGCTCATATCTCCTAAACTATGCGTCCTAGAGCGAAAAGGAGCTTAATTCATGACCACCCCCAAAAAATCGAAAATTCCATCCAAATCCTGGAAAAATTGAAATTTTTATATGAAAAACTTGTTTTGCTCTTATCTCCTAAACTATGCGTCCTAGAGCGAAAAGGAGCTTAATTTGTGACCACCCCAAAAAAATCATATCTCCTAAACTATGCGTCCTAGAGCGAAAAGAAGCTTAATTCATGACCACCCCCAAAAAATCGAAAATTCCATCCAAATACTGAAAAAATTTAAATTTTTATATGAAAAACTTGTTTTGCTCATATCTCCTAAACTATGCGTCCTAGAGCGAAAAGAAGCTTAATTCATGACCACCCACAAAAAATCGAAAATTCCATCCAAATCCTGAAAAAATTTAAATTTTTATATGAAAAACTTGTTTTGCTCATATCTCCTAAACTATGCGTCCTAGAGCGAAAAGGAGCTTAATTCATGACCACCCCCAAAAAATCGAAAATTTCATCAAAATCGTACAAAAATTTAAATTTTTATATGAAAAACTTGTTTTGCTCATATCTCCTAATCTATGCGTCCTAGAGCGAAAAGAAGCTTAATTCATGACTACCCCCAAAAAATCGAAAATTCCATCCAAATACTGAAAAAATTTAAATTTTTATATGAAAAACTTGTTTTGCTCATATCTCCTAAACTATGCGTCCTAGAGCGAAAAGAAGCTTAATTCATGACCACGCCCAAAAAATCGAAAATTCCATCAAAATCGTAAAAAAATTGAAATTTTTATATGAAAAACTTGTTTTGCTCATATCTCCTAAACTATGCGTCCTAGAGCAAAAAGGAGCTTAATTCATGACCAGCCCCAAAAAATCGAAAATTCCTGAAAAAATTTAAATTTTTATATGAAAAACTTGTTTTGCTCATATCTCCTAAACTATGCGTCCTAGAGCGAAAAGGAGCTTAATTCATGTCCACCTCCAAAAAATCGAAAATTCCATTTAAATCCTGAAAAAATTTAAATTTTTATATGAAAAACTTAAACTATGCGTCCTAGAGCGAAAAGGAGCTTAATTCATCCAAATCCTGAAAAAATTGAAATTTTTATATGAAAAACTTGTTTTGCTCATATCTCCTAAACTATGCGTCCTAGAGCGAAAAGAAGCTTAATTCATGACCACCCCCTAAAAATCGAAAATTCCATCAAAATCGTAAAAAAATATAAATTTTTATATGAAAAACTTGTTTTGCTCATATCTCCTCAACTATGCGTCCTAGAGGGAAAAGGAGCCTAATTCATGACCACCCCCAAAAAATCGAAAATTCCATCCAAATACTGAAAAAATTTTAATTTTTATATGAAAAACTTGTTTTGCTCATATCTCCTAAACTATGCGTCCTAGAGCGAAAAGAAGCTTAATTCATGACCACCCCCAAAAAATCGAAAATTCCATCCAAATCCTGAAAAAATTGACATTTTTTTATGAAAAACTTGTTTTGCTCATATCTCCTAAACTATGCGTCCTACCGCGAAAAGGAGCTTAATTCATGACCACCCCCAAAAAAACGAAAATTCCATCCTAATACTGAAAAAATTTAAATTTTTATATGAAAAACTTGTTTTGCTCATATCTCTTAAACTATGCGTCCTAGAGCGAAAATAAGCTTAATTCATGACCACCCCCAAAAAATCGAAAATTCCATCCAAATCGTAAAAAATTGAAATTTTTATATGAAAAACTTGTTTTGCTCATATCTCCTAAACTATGCGTCCTAGGGCAAAAAGGAGCTTAATTCATGACCACCCCCAAAAAATCGAAAATTCCATCCAAATCCTGAAAAAATTTAAATTTTTATATGAAAAACTTGTTTTGCTCATATCTCCTAAACTATGCGTCCTAGGGCAAAAAGGAGCTTAATTCATGACCACCCCCAAAAAATCGAAAATTCCATCCAAATCCTGAAAAAATTGAAATTTTTATATAAAAAACTTGTTTTGCTCATATCTCCTAAACTATGCGTCCTAGAGCGAAAAGGAGCTTAATTCATGACCACCCCCAAAAAATCGAAAATTTCATCAAAATCGTAAAGAAATTTAAATTTTACTTGTTTTGCTCATATCTCCTAAACTATGCGTCCTAGAGCGAAAAGGAGCTTAATTCATGACCACCCCCAAAAAATCGAAATTTCCATCCAAATCCTGAAAATATTGAAATTTTTATATGAAAACCTTGTTTTGCTCATATCTCCTAAACTATGCGTCCTAGAGCGAAAAGGAGCTTAATTCATGACCACCCCCAAAAAATCGAAAATTCCATCCAAATCCTGAAAAAATTGGAATTTTTATATGAAAAACTTGTTTTGCTCATATCTCCTAAACTATGCGTCCTAGAGCGAAAAGGAGCTTAATTCATGACCACCCCCAAAAAATCGAAAATTTCATCAAAATCGTAAAAAAATTTAAATTTTTATATGAAAAACGTGTTTTGCTCATATCTCCTAAACTTAATTCATGACCACCCTCAAAAAATCGAAAATTCCATCCAAATCCTGAAAATATTGAAATTTTTATATGAAAAACTTGTTTTGCTCATATCTCCTAAACTATGCGTCCTAGAGCGAAAAGGAGCTTAATTCATGACCACCCCCAAAAAATCGAAAATTTCATCAAAATCGTAAAAAAAATTAAATTTTTATATGAAAAACTTGTTTTGCTCATATCTCCTAAACTATGCGTCCTAGAGCGAAAAGGAGCTTAATTCATGACCACCCCCAAAAAATCGAAAATTCCATCCAAATCCTTTAAAAAGTTGGAATTTTTATATGAAAAACTTGGTTTGCTCATATCTCCTAAACTATGCGTCCTAGAGGGAAAAGGAGCTTAATTCATGACCACCCCCAAAAAATCGAAAATTCCATCCAAATACTGAAAAAATTTAAATTTTTTTATGAAAAACTTGTTTTGCTCATATTTCCTAAACTATGCGTCCTAGAGCGAAAAGAAGCTTAATTCATGACCACCCACAAAAAATCGAAAATTCCATCCACATCCTGAAAAAATTTAAATTTTTATATGAAAGACTTGTTTTGCTCATATCTCCTAAACTATGCGTCCTAGAGCGAAAAGGAGCTTAATTCATGACCACCCCCAAAAAATCGAAAATTTCATCAAAATCGTAAAAAAATTTAAATTTTTATATGAAAAACTGTTTTGCTCATATCTCCTAAACTATGCGTCCTAGAGCGAAAAGAAGCTTAATTCATGACCACCCCCAAAAAATCGAAAATTCCATCCAAATCCTGAAAAAATTGGAATTTTTATATGAAAAACTTGTTTTGCTCATATCTCCTAAACTATGCGTCCTAGAGGGAAAAGGAGCTTAATTCATGACCACCCCCAAAAAATCGAAAATTCCATCCAAATACTGAAAAAATTTAAATTTTTATATGAAAAACGTGTTTTGCTCATATCTCCTAAACTATGCGTCCTAGAGCGAAAAGGAGCTTAATTCATGACCACCCCCAAAAAATCGAAAATTCCATCCAAATCCTGAAAAAATTGGAATTTTTATATGAAAAACTTGTTTTGCTCATATCTCCTAAACTATGCGTCCTAGAGGGAAAAGGAGCTTAATTCATGACCACCCCCAAAAAATCGAAAATTCCATCCAAATACTGAAAAAATTTAAATTTTTATATGAAAAACTTGTTTTGCTCATATCTCCTAAACTATGCGTCCTAGAGCGAAAAGAAGCTTAATTCACGACCACCCCCAAAAAATCGAAAATTTCATCAAAATCGTAAAAAAATTTAAATTTTTATATGAAAAACTTGTTTTGCTAATATCTCCTAAACTATGCGTCCTAGAGCGAAAAGGAGCTAAATTCATGACCACCCCCAAAAAATCGAAAATTCCATCCAAATCCTGAAAAAATTTAAATTTTTATATGAAAAACTTGTTTTGATCATATCTCCTAAACTATGCGTCCTAGAGCGAAAAGGAGCTTAATTCATGACCACCCCCAAAAAATCGAAAATTTCATGAAAATCGTAAAAAAATTTAAATTTTTATATGAAAAACTTGTTTTGCTCATATCTCCTAAACTATGCGTCCTAGAGCGAAAAGGAGCTTAATTCATGACCACCCCCAAAAAATCGAAAATTCCATCCAAATCCTTTAAAAAGTTGGAATTTTTATATGAAAACCTTGTTTTGCTCATATCTCCTAAACTATGCGTCCTAGAGGGAAAAGGAGCTTAACTCATGACCACCCCCAAAAAATCGAAAATTCCATCCAAATACTGAAAAAATTTAAATTTTTATATGAAAAACTTGTTTTGCTCATATCTCCTAAACTATGCGTCCTAGAGCGAAAAGAAGCTTAATTCATGACCACCCCCAAAAAATCGAAAATTTCATCAAAATCGTAAAAAAATTTAAATTTTTATATGAAAAACTTGTTTTGCTCATATCTCCTAAACTATGCGTCCTAGAGCGAAAAGGAGCTTAATTCATGACCACACCCAAAAAATCGAAAATTCCATCCAAATCCTGAAAAAATTGGAATTTTTATATGAAAAACTTGTTTTGCTCATATCTCCTAAACTATGCGTCCTAGAGCGAAAAGGAGCTTAATTCATGACCACCCTCAAAAAATCGAAAATTCCATCCAAATCCTGAAAATATTGAAATTTTTATATGAAAAACTTGTTTTGCTCATATCTCCTAAACTATGCGTCCTAGAGCGAAAAGAAGCTTAATTCACGACCACCCCCAAAAAATCGAAAATTTCATCAAAATCGTAAAAAAATTTAAATTTTTATATGAAAAACTTGTTTTGCTCATATCTCCTAAACTATGCGTCCTAGAGCGAAAAGGAGCTTAATTCATGACCACCCCCAAAAAATCGAAAATTCCATCCAAATCCTGAAAAAATTTAAATTTTTATATGAAAAACTTGTTTTGCTCATATCTCCTAAACTATGCGTCCTAGAGGGAAAAGGAGCTTAACTCATGACCACCCCCAAAAAATCGAAAATTCCATCCAAATACTGAAAAAATTTAAATTTTTATATGAAAAACTTGTTTTGCTCATATCTCCTAAACTATGCGTCCTAGAGCGAAAAGAAGCTTAATTCATGACCACCCCCAAAAAATCGAAAATTTCATCAAAATCGTAAAAAAATTTAAATTTTTATATGAAAAACTTGTTTTGCTCATATCTCCTAAACTATGCGTCCTAGAGCGAAAAGGAGCTTAATTCATGACCACCCCCAAAAAATCGAAAATTTCATGAAAATCGTAAAAAAAATTTAAATTTTTATATGAAAAACTTGTTTTGCTCATATCTCCTAAACTATGCGTCCTAGAGCGAAAAGGAGCTTAATTCGTGACCACCCCAAACAAATCATATCTACTAAACTATGCGTCCTAGAGCGAAAAGAAGCTTAATTCATGACCACCCCCAAAAAATCGAAAATTCCATCCAAATACTGAAAAAATTTAAATTTTTATATGAAAAACTTGTTTTGCTCATATCTCCTAAACTATGCGTCCTAGAGCGAAAAGAAGCTTAATTCATGACCACCCACAAAAAATCGAAAATTCCATCCAAATCCTGAAAAAATTTAAATTTTTATATGAAAAACTTGTTTTGCTCATATCTCCTAAACTATGCGTCCTAGAGCGAAAAGGAGCTTAATTCATGACCACCCCCAAAAAATCGAAAATTTCATCAAAATCGTACAAAAATTTAAATTTTTATATGAAAAACTTGTTTTGCTCATATCTCCTAATCTATGCGTCCTAGAGCGAAAAGAAGCTTAATTCATGACTACCCCCAAAAAATCGAAAATTCCATCCAAATACTGAAAAAATTTAAATTTTTATATGAAAAACTTGTTTTGCTCATATCTCCTAAACTATGCGTCCTAGAGCGAAAAGAAGCTTAATTCATGACCACGCCCAAAAAATCGAAAATTCCATCCAAATCCTGAAAATATTGAAATTTTTATATGAAAAACTTGTTTTGCTCATATCTCCTAAACTATGCGTCCTAGAGCAAAAAGGAGCTTAATTCATGACCAGCCCCAAAAAATCGAAAATTCCATCCAAATCCTGAAAAAATTGAAATTTTTATATGAAAAACTTGTTTTGCTCATATCTCCTAAACTATGCGTCCTAGAGCGAAAAGGAGCTTAATTCATATCCACCTCCAAAAAATCGAAAATTCCATTTAAATCCTAAAAAATTTAAATTTTTATATGAAAAACTTAAACTATGCGTCCTAGAGCGAAAAGGAGCTTAATTCATCCAAATCCTGAAAAAATTGAAATTTTTATATGAAAAACTTGTTTTGCTCATATCTCCTAAACTATGCGTCCTAGAGCGAAAAGAAGCTTAATTCATGACCACCCCCTAAAAATCGAAAATTCCATCAAAATCGTAAAAAAATATAAATTTTTATATGAAAAACTTGTTTTGCTCATATCTCCTAAACTATGCGTCCTAGAGGGAAAAGGAGCCTAATTCATGACCACCCCCAAAAAATCGAAAATTCCATCCAAATACTGAAAAAATTTAAATTTTTATATGAAAAACTTGTTTTGCTCATATCTCCTAAACTATGCGTCCTAGAGCGAAAAGAAGCTTAATTCATGACCACCCCCAAAAAATCGAAAATTCCATCCAAATCCTGAAAAAATTGACATTTTTTTATGAAAAACTTGTTTTGCTCATATCTCCTAAACTATGCTTCCTACCGCGAAAAGGAGCTTAATTCATGACCACCCCCAAAAAACGAAAATTCCATCCTAATACTGAAAAAATTTAAATTTTTATATGAAAAACTTGTTTTGCTCATATCTCTTAAACTATGCGTCCTAGAGCGAAAATAAGCTTAATTCATGACCACCCACAAAAAATCGAAAATTCCATCCAAATCCTGAAAAAATTGAAATTTTTATATGAAAAACTTGTTTTGCTCATATCTCCTAAACTATGCGTCCTAGGGCAAAAAGGAGCTTAATTCATGACCACCCCCAAAAAATCGAAAATTCCATCCAAATCCTGAAAAAATTTAAATTTTTATATGAAAAACTTGTTTTGCTCATATCTCCTAAACTATGCGTCCTAGGGCAAAAAGGAGCTTAATTCATGACCACCCCCAAAAAATCGAAAATTCCATCCAAATCCTGAAAAAATTGAAATTTTTATATGAAAAACTTGTTTTGCTCATATCTCCTAAACTATGCGTCCTAGAGCGAAAAGGAGCTTAATTCATGACCACCCCCAAAAAATCGAAAATTTCATCAAAATCGTAAAAAAAATTTAAATTTTACTTGTTTTGCTCATATCTCCTAAACTATGCGTCCTAGAGCGAAAAGGAGCTTAATTCATGACCACCCCCAAAAAATCGAAATTTCCATCCAAATCCTGAAAATATTGAAATTTTTATATGAAAACCTTGTTTTGCTCATATCTCCTAAACTATGCGTCCTAGAGCGAAAAGGAGCTTAATTCATGACCACCCCCAAAAAATCGAAAATTCCATCCAAATCCTGAAAAAATTGGAATTTTTATATGAAAAACTTGTTTTGCTCATATCTCCTAAACTATGCGTCCTAGAGGGAAAAGGAGCTTAATTCATGACCACCCCCAAAAAATCGAAAATTCCATCCAAATACTGAAAAAATTTAAATTTTTATATGAAAAACGTGTTTTGCTCATATCTCCTAAACTTAATTCATGACCACCCTCAAAAAATCGAAAATTCCATCCAAATCCTGAAAATATTGAAATTTTTATATGAAAAACTTGTTTTGCTCATATCTCCTAAACTATGCGTCCTAGAGCGAAAAGAAGCTTAATTCATGACCACCCCCAAAAAATCGAAAATTTCATCAAAATCGTAAAAAAATTTAAATTTTTATATGAAAAACGTGTTTTGCTCATATCTCCTAAACTTAATTCATGACCACCCTCAAAAAATCGAAAATTCCATCCAAATCCTGAAAATATTGAAATTTTTATATGAAAAACTTGTTTTGCTCATATCTCCTAAACTATGCGTCCTAGAGCGAAAAGGAGCTTAATTCATGACCACCCCCAAAAAATCGAAAATTTCATCAAAATCGTAAAAAAATTAAATTTTTATATGAAAAACTTGTTTTGCTCATATCTCCTAAACTATGCGTCCTAGAGCGAAAAGGAGCTTAATTCATGACCACCCCCAAAAAATCGAAAATTCCATCCAAATCCTTTAAAAAGTTGGAATTTTTATATGAAAAACTTGGTTTGCTCATATCTCCTAAATTATGCGTCCTAGAGGGAAAAGGAGCTTAATTCATGACCTCCCCCAAAAAATCGAAAATTCCATCCAAATACTGAAAAAATTTAAATTTTTTTATGAAAAACTTGTTTTGCTCATATTTCCTAAACTATGCGTCCTAGAGCGAAAAGAAGCTTAATTCATGACCACCCACAAAAAATCGAAAATTCCATCCACATCCTGAAAAAAATTTAAATTTTTATATGAAAGACTTGTTTTGCTCATATCTCCTAAACTATGCGTCCTAGAGCGAAAAGGAGCTTAATTCATGACCACCCCCAAAAAATCGAAAATTTCATCAAAATCGTAAAAAAATTTAAATTTTTATATGAAAAACTTGTTTTGCTCATATCTCCTAAACTATGCGTCCTAGAGCGAAAAGAAGCTTAATTCATGACCACCCCCAAAAAATCGAAAATTCCATCCAAATCCTGAAAAAATTGGAATTTTTATATGAAAAACTTATTTTGCTCATATCTCCTAAACTATGCGTCCTAGAGGGAAAAGGAGCTTAATTCATGACCACCCCCAAAAAATTGAAAATTCCATCCAAATACTGAAAAAATTTAAATTTTTATATGAAAAACTTGTTTTGCTCATATCTCCTAAACTATGCGTCCTAGAGCGAAGAGGAGCTTAATTCATGACCACCCCCAAAAAATCGAAAATTTCATCAAAATCGTAAAAAAATTTAAATTTTTATATGAAAAACGTGTTTTGCTCATATCTCCTAAACTATGCGTCCTAGAGCGAAAAGGAGCTTAATTCATGACCACCCTCAAAAAATCGAAAATTCCATCCAAATCCTGAAAATATTGAAATTTTTATATGAAAAACTTGTTTTGCTCATATCTCCTAAACTATGCGTCCTAGAGCGAAAAGAAGCTTAATTCACGACCACCCCCAAAAAATCGAAAATTTCATCAAAATCGTAAAAAAATTTAAATTTTTATATGAAAAACTTGTTTTGCTCATATCTCCTAAACTATGCGTCCTAGAGCGAAAAGGAGCTTAATTCATGACCACCCACAAAAAATCGAAAATTCCATCCAAATCCTGAAAAAATTTAAATTTTTATATGAAAAACTTGTTTTGATCATATCTCCTAAACTATGCGTCCTAGAAAATTTCATGAAAATCGTAAAAAAATTTAAATTTTTATATGAAAAACTTGTTTTGGTCATATCTCCTAAACTATGCGTCCTAGAGCGAAAAGGAGCTTAACTCATGACCACCCCCAAAAAATCGAAAATTCCATCCAAATACTGAAAAAATTTAAATTTTTATATGAAAAACTTGTTTTGCTCATATCTCCTAAACTATGCGTCCTAGAGCGAAAAGAAGCTTAATTCATGACCACCCCCAAAAAATCGAAAATTTCATGAAAATCGTAAAAAATATAAATTTTTATATGAAAAACTTGTTTTGCTCATATCTCCTAAACTATGCGTCCTAGAGCGAAAAGGAGCTTAATTCATGACCACCCCCAAAAAATCGAAAATTCCATCCAAATCCTTTAAAAAGTTGGAATTTTTTTATGAAAAACTTGTTTTGCTCATATCTCCTAAACTATGCGTCCTAGAGGGAAAAGGAGCTTAACTCATGACCACCCCCAAAAAATCGAAAATTCCATCCAAATCCTGAAAAAATTGAAATTTTTATATGAAAAACTTGTTTTGCTCATATCTCCTAAACTATGCGTCCTAGAGCGAATAGAAGCTTAATTCATGACCACCCCCAAAAATTCGAAAATTCCATCCAAATCGTAAAAAAATTGAAATTTTTTTATGAAAAAATTGTTTTGCTCATATCTCCTAAACTATGCGTCCTAGAGCAAAAAGGAGCTTAATTCATGACCACCCCCAAAAAATCGAAAATTCCATCCAAATCCTGAAAAAATTGAAATTTTTATATGAAAAACTTGTTTTGCTCATATCTCCTAAACTATGCGTCCTAGAGCGAAAAGGAGCTTAATTCATGTCCACCCCCAAAAAATCGAAAATTCCATCCAAATCCTGAAAAAATTGAAATTTTTATATGAAAAACTTGTTTTGCTCATATCTCCTAAACTATGCGCCCTAGAGCGAAAAGGAGCTTAATCCATGACCACCCCCAAAAAATCGAAAATTCCATCCAAATCCTGAAAAATTTAAATTTTTATATGAAAAACTTGTTTTGCTCATATCTCCTAAACTATGCGTCCTAGAGCGAAGAGGAGCTTAATTCATGACCACCCCCATCGAAAATTCCATCCAAATCCTGAAAAAATTGAAATTTTTATATGAAAAACTTGTTTTGCTCATATCTCCTAAACTATGCGTCCTAGAGCGAAAAGAAGCTTAATTCATGACCACCCCCCCAAAAAATCGAAAAATCCATCCAAATCCTGAAAAAATTGAAATTTTTATATGAAAAACTTGTTTGGCTCATATCTCCTAAACTATGCGTCCTAGAGCGAAAAGGAGCTTAATTCGTGACCACCCCAAAAAAATCGAAAATCCCTAAGCTATGCGTCCTAGAACGAAAAGGAGCTTAATTCATGACCACCCCCAAAAAATCGAAAATTCCATCCAAATCCTGAAAAAATTTAAATTTTTATATGAAAAACTTGTTTTGCTCATATCTCCTAAACTATGCGTCCTAGAGCGAAAAGGAGCTTAATTCATGACCACACCCAAAAAATCGAAAATTCCATCCAAATCCTGAAAAAATTTTTATTTTTTATATGATGATATATATGGCTCATATCTCCTAAACTATGCGTCCTAGAGCGAAAAGGAGCTTAATTTATGACCACCCCCAAAAAATCGAAAATTCCATCCAAATCCTGAAAAAATTGAAATTTTTATATGAAAAACTTGTTTTGCTCATATCTCCTAAACTATGCGTCCTAGAGCGAAAAGAAGCTTAATTCATGACCACCCCCCAAAAAATCGAAAATTCCATCCAAATCCTGAAAAAATTGAAATTTTTATATGAAAAACTTGTTTTGCTCATATCTCCTAAACTATGCGCCCTAGAGCGAAAATAAGCTTAATTCATGTCCACCCCCAAAAAATCGAAAATTCCATCCAAATCCTGGCAAAATTGAAATTTTTATATGAAAAACTTTTTTTGTTTATATCTCCTAAACTATGCGTCCTAAAGCGAAAAGGAGCTTAATTCATGACCACCCCCAAAAATTCGAAAATTCCATCCAAATCGTAAAAAAATTGAATTTTTTATATGAAAAACTTGTTTTGCTCATATCTCCTAAACTATGCGTCCTAGACCGAAAAGAAGCTTAATTCATGACCACCCACAAACAATCGAAAATTCCATCCAAATCATGAAAAAATTGAAATGAAAAAACTTGTTTTGCTCATATCTCCTAAACTATGCGTCCTAGAGCGAAAAGGAGCTTAATTCATGACCACCCCAAAAAATCGAAAATTCCATCCAAATCCTGAAAAAATTGAAATTTTTATATGAAACACTTGTTTTGCTCATATCTCCTAAACTATGCGTCCTAGAGCGAAAAGAAGCTTAATTCATGACCTCCCACAAAAAATCGAAAATTCCATCCAAATCCTGGAAAATTTGAAATTTTTATATGAAAAACTTGTTTTGTTCATATCTCCTAAACTATGCGTCCTAGAGCGAAAAGGAGCTTAATTCATGACCACCCCCAAAAAATCGAAAATTCCATCCAAATCCTGAAAAAATTTAAATTTTTATATGAAAAACTTGTTTTGCTCATATCTCCTAAACTATGCGTCCTAGAGCGAAAAGGAGCTTAATCCATGACCACCCCCAAAAAATCGAAAATTCCATCCAAATCCTCAAAAAATTGAAATTTTTATATAAAAAACTTCTTTTGCTCATATCTCCTAAACTATGCGTCCTAGAGCGAAAAGGAGCTTAATTCATGTCCACCCCCAAAAAATCGAAAATTCCATCCAAATCTTGAAAAAATTTAAATTTTTATTTGAAAAACTTGTTTTGCTCATATCTCCTAAACTATGCGTCCTAGAGCGAAATGGAGCTTAATTCATGACCACCCCCATCGAAAATTCCATCCAAATCGTAAAAAAAATTAAATTTTTATATGAAAAACTTGTTTTGCTCATATCTCCTAAACTATGCGTCCTAGAGCGAAAAGGAGCTTAATTCATGACCACCCCCAAAAAATCGAAAATTCCATCCAAATCCTGAAAATATTGAAATTTTTATATGAAAAACTTGTTTTGCTCATATCTCCTAAACTATGCGTCCTAGAGCGAAAAGGAGCTTAATTCATGACCACCCCCATCGAAAATTCCATCCAAATCGTAAAAAAAATTAAATTTTTATATGAAAAACTTGTTTTGCTCATATCTCCTAAACTATGCGTCCTAGAGCGAAAAGGAGCTTAATTCATGACCACCCCCAAAAAATCGAAAATTCCATCCAAATCCTGAAAATATTGAAATTTTTATATGAAAAACTTATTTTGCTCTTATCTCCTAAACTATGCGTCCTAGAGCGAAAAGGAGCTTAATTCATGACCACCCCCAAAAAATCGAAAATTCCATCCAAATCCTGAAAAAATTGGAATTTTTATATGAAAAACTTGTATTGCTCATATCTCCTAAACTATGCGTCCTAGAGGGAAAAGGAGCTTAATTCATGACCACCCCCAAAAAATCGAAAATTCCATCCAAATACTGAAAAAATTAAAATTTTTATATGAAAAAATTGTTTTGCTCATATCTCCTAAACTATGCGTCCTAGAGCGAAAAGAAGCTTAATTCATGACCACCCACAAAAAATCGAAAATTCCATCCAAATCCTGAAAAAATTGAAATTTTTATATGAAAAACTTGTTTTGCTCATATCTCCTAAACTATGCGTCCTAGAGCGAAAAGGAGCTTAATTCATGACCACCCCAAAAAATCGAAAATTTCATCAAAATCGTAAAAAAATTTAAATTTTTATATGAAAAACTTGTTTTGCTCATATCTCCTAAACTATGCGTCCTAGAGCGAAAAGAAGCTTAATTCATGACCACCCCCAAAAATCGAAAATTCCATCCAAATACTGAAAAAATTTAAATTTTTATATGAAAAACTTGTTTTGCTCATATCTCCTAAACTATGCGTCCTAGAGCGAAAAGAAGCTTAATTCATGACCACCCCCAAAAATTCGAAAATTCCATCCAAATCGTAAAAAAATTGAAATTTTTATATGAAAAACTTGTTTTGCTCATATCTCCTAAACTATGCGTCCTAGAGCAAAAAGGAGCTTAATTCATGACCACCCCCAAAAAATCGAAAATTCCATCCAAATCCTGAAAAAATTGAAATTTTTATATATTTTTGTTTTGCTCATATCTCCTAAACTATGCGTCCTAGAGCGAAAAGGAGCTTAATTCATGTCCACCCCCAAAAAATCGAAAATTCCATCCAAATCCTGAAAAAATTTAAATGTTTATATGAAAAACTTGTTTTGCTCATATCTCCTAAACTATGCGTCCTAGAGCAAAAAGGAGCTTAATTCATGACCACCCCCATCGAAAATTCCATCCAAATCCTGAAAAAAATTAAATTTTTATATGAAAAACTTGTTTTGCTCATATCTCCTAAACTATGCGTCCTAGAGCGAAAAAGAGCTTAATTCATGACCACCCCCATCGAAAATTCCATGCAAATCGTAAAAAAATTTAAATTTTTTTATGAAAAACTTGTTTTGCTCATATCTCCTAAACTATGCGTCCTAGAGCGAAAAGGAGCTTAATTCATGACCACCCCCATCGAAAATTCCATCCAAATCGTAAAAAAATTTAAATTTTTATATGAAAAACTTGTTTTGCTCATATCTCCTAAACTATGCGTCCTAGAGCGAAAAGGAGCTTAATTCATGACCACCCCCAAAAAATCGAAAATTCCATCCAAATCCTGAAAAAATTTAAATTTTTATATGAAAAACTTGTTTTGCTCATATCTCCTAAACTATGCGTCCTAGACCGAAAAGAAGCTTAATTCATGACCACCCCCAAAAAATCGAAAATTCCATCCAAATCCTGAAAAAATTGAAATTTTTATATGAAAAACTTGTTTTGCTCATATCTCCTAAACTATGCGTCCTAGAGCGAAAAGGAGCTTAATTTATGACCACCCCCAAAAAATCGAAAATTCCATCCAAATCCTGAAAAAATTTAAATTTTTATATGAAAAACTTGTTTTGCTCATATCTCCTAAACTATGCGTCCTAGAGCGAAAAGGAGCTTAATTTATGACCACCCCCAAAAAATCGAAAATTCCATCCAAATCCTGAAAAAATTTAAATTTTTATATGAAAAACTTGTTTTGCTCATATCTCCTAAACTATGCGTCCTAGAGCGAAAAGAAGCTTAATTCATGACCACCCCAAAAAATTGAAAATTCCATCAAAATCGTAAAAAAATTGAAATTTTTATATGAAAAACTTGTTTTGCTCATATCTCCTAAACTATGCGTCCTTGAGCAAAAAGGAGCTTGATTCATGACCACCCCCAAAAAATCGAAAATTCCATCCAAATCCTGAAAAAATTTAAATTTTTATATGAAAAACTTGTTTTGCTCATATCTCCTAAACTATGCGTCCTAGAGCGAAAAGGAGCTTAATTCATGACCACCCCCAAAAAATCGAAAATTTCATCAAAATCGTAAAAAAATTTAAATTTTTATATGAAAAACTTGTTTTGCTCATATCTCCTAAACTATGCGTCCTAGAGCGAAAAGAAGCTTAATTCATGACCACCCACAAAAAATCGAAAATTCCATCCAAGTCCTGAAAAAATTTAAATTTTTATATGAAAAACTTGTTTTGCTCATATCTCCTAAACTATGCGTCCTAGAGCGAAAAGAAGCTTAATTCATGACCACCCCCAAAAATTCGAAAATTCCATCCAAATCGTAAAAAAATTTAAATCGAAAATTCCATCCAAATCCTGAAAAAATTTAAATGTTTATATGAAAAACTTGTTTTGCTCATATCTCCTAAACTATGCGTCCTAGAGCGAAAAGGAGCTTAATTCATGACCACCCCCATCGAAAATTCCATCCAAATCGTAAAAAAATTTAAATTTTTATATGAAAAACTTGTTTTGCTCATATCTCCTAAACTATGCGTCCTAGAGCAAAAAGGAGCTTAATTCATGACCACCCCCAAAAAATCGAAAATTCCATCCAAATCCTGAAAAAATTGAAATTTTTATATGAAAAACTTGTTTTGCTCATATCTCCTAAACTATGCGTCCTAGAGCGAAAAGGAGCTTAATTCATGTCCACCCCCAAAAAATCGAAAATTCCATCCAAATCCTGAAAAAAATTAAATTTTTATATGAAAAACTTGTTTTGCTCATATCTCCTAAACTATGCGTCCTAGAGCGAAAAGGAGCTTAATTCATGACCACCCCCATCGAAAATTCCATCCAAATCGTAAAAAAATTTAAATTTTTATATGAAAAACTTGTTTTGCTCATATCTCCTAAACTATGCGTCCTAGAGCGAAAATAAGCTTAATTCATGATCACCCCCAAAGAATCGAAAATTCCATCCACATCCTGAAAAAATTTTTATTTTTTATATGAAAAACTTGTTTGGCTCATATCTCCTAAACTATGCGTCCTAGAGCGAAAAGGAGCTTAATTTATGACCACCCCCAAAAAATCGAAAATTCCATCGAAATCCTGAAAAAATTGAAATTTTTATATGAAAAACTTGTTTTGCTCATATCTCCTAAACTATGCGTCCTAGAGCGAAAAGGAGCTTAATTCATGACCACCCCCAAAAAATCGAAAATTCCATCCAAATCCTGAAAAAATTTAAATTTTTATATGAAAAACTTGTTTTGCTCATATCTCCTAAACTATGCGTCCTAGAGCGAAAAGAAGCTTAATTCATGACCACCCCCAAAAAATTTAAATTTTTATATGAAAAACTTGTTTTGCTCATATCTCCTAAACTATGCGTCCTAGAGCGAAAAGGAGCTTAATTCATGACCACCCCCAAAAAATCGAAAATTTCATCAAAATCGTAAAAAAATTTAAATTTTTATATGAAAAACTTGTTTTGCTCATATCTCCTAAACTATGCGTCCTAGAGCGAAAAGAAGCTTAATTCATGACCACCCACAAAAAATCGAAAATTCCATCCAAATCCTGAAAAAAATGAAATTTTTATATGAAAAACTTGTTTTGCTCATATCTCCTAAACTATGCGTCCTAGAGCGAAAAGAAGCTTAATTCATGACCAACCCCAAAAATTCGAAAATTCCATCCAAATCGTAAAAAAATTTAAATTTTTATATGAAAAACTTGTTTTGCTCATATCTCCAAAACTATGCGTCCTAGAGCGAAAAGAAGCTTAATTCATGACCACCCCCAAAAATTCGAAAATTCCATCCAAATCGTAAAAAAATTGAAATTTTTTTATGAAAAACTTGTTTTGCTCATATCTCCTAAACTATGCGTCCTAGAGCAAAAAGGAGCTTAATTCATGACCACCCCCAAAAAATCAAAAATTCCGTCCAAATCCTGAAAAATTGAAATTTTTATATGAAAAACTTGTTTTGCTCATATCTCCTAAATACGTCCTAGAGCGAAAAGGAGCTTAATTCATGTCCACCCCCCAAAAAATCGAAAATTCCATCCAAATCTTGAAAAACTTGTTTTGCTCATATCTCCTAAACTATGCGTCCTAGAGCGAAAAGGAGCTTAATTCATGACCACCCCCATCGAAAATTCTATCCAAATCGTAAAAAAATTTAAATTTTTATATGAAAAACTTGTTTTGCTCATATCTCCTAAACTATGCGTCCTAGAGCGAAAAGGAGCTTAATTCATGACCACCCCCAAAAAATCGAAAATTCCATCCAAATCCTGAAAAAATTGGAATTTTTATATGAAAAACTTGTTTTGCTCATATCTCCTAAACTATGCGTCCTAGAGGGAAAAGGAGCTTAATTCATGACCACCCCCAAAAAATCGAAAATTCCATCCAAATACTGAAAAAATTAAAATTTTTATATGAAAAAATTGTTTTGCTCATATCTCCTAAACTATGCGTCCTAGAGCGAAAAGAAGCTTAATTCATGACCACCCACAAAAAATCGAAAACTCCATCCAAATCCTGAAAAAATTTAAATTTTTATATGAAAAACTTGTTTTGCTCATATCTCCTAAACTATGCGTCCTAGAGCGAAAAGGAGCTTAATTCATGACCACCCCCATCGAAAATTCCATCCAAATCGTAAAAAAATTTAAATTTTTATATGAAAAATTTGTTTTGCTCATATCTCCTAAACTATGCGTCCTAGAGCGAAAAGGAGCTTAATTCATGACCACCCCCAAAAAATCGAAAATTCCATCCAAATCCTGAAAATATTGAAATTTTTTATGAAAAACTTATTTTGCTCATATCTCCTAAACTATGCGTCCTAGAGCGAAAAGGAGCTTAATTCATGACCACACCCAAAAAATCGAAAATTCCATCCAAATCCTGAATAAATTGGAATTTTTATACGAAAAACTTGTTTTGCTCATATCTCCTAAACTATGCGTCCTAGAGGGAAAAGGAGCTTAATTCATGACCACCCCCAAAAAATCGAAAATTCCATCCAAATCCTGAAAAAATTTAAATTTTTATATGAAAAACTTGTTTTGCTCATATCTCCTAAACTATGCGTCCTAGAGCGAAAAGGAGCTTAATTCATGACCACCCCCAAAAAATCGAAAATTTCATCAAAATCGTAAAAAATTTTAAATTTTTATATGAAAAACTTGTTTTGCTCATATCTCCTAAACTATGCGTCCTAGAGCGAAAAGAAGCTTAATTCATGACCACCCCCAAAAAATCGAAAATTCCATCCAAATACTGAAAAAATTGAAATTTTTATATGAAAAACTTGTTTTGCTCATATCTCCTAAACTATGCGTCCTAGAGCGAAAAGGAGCTTAATTCATGTCCACCCCCAAAAAATCGAAAATTCCATCCAAATCCTGAACAAATTTAAATGTTTATATGAAAAACTTGTTTTGCTCATATCTCCTAAACTATGCGTCCTAGAGCGAAAAGGAGCTTAATTCATGACCACCCCCATCGAAAATTCCATCCAAATCGTAAAAAATTTAAATTTTTATATGAAAAACTTGTTTTGCTCATATCTCCTAAACTATGCGTCCTAGAGCGAAAAGGAGCTTAATTCATGACCACCCCCAAAAAATCGAAAATTCCATCCAAATCCTGAAAAAATTGAAATTTTTATATGAAAAACTTGTTTTGCTCATATCTCCTAAACTATGCGTCCTAGAGCGAAAAGGAGCTTAATTCATGACCACCCCATCGAAAATTCCATCCAAATCGTAAAAAAATTTAAATTTTTATATGAAAAGCTCATATCTCCTAAACTATGCGTCCTAGAGCGAAAATAAGCTTAATTCATGATCACCCCCAAAGAATCGAAAATTCCATCCACATCCTGAAAAAATTGAAATTTTTATATGAAAAACTTGTTTTGCTCATATCTCCTAAATACGTCCTAGAGCAAAAAAGAGCTTAATTCATGACCACCCCCAAAAAATCGAAAATTCCATCCAAATCCTGAAAAAATTGAAATTTTTATATGAAAAACTTGTTTTGCTCATATCTCCTAAACTATGCGTCCTAGAGCGAAAAGGAGCTTATTTCATGACCACCACCAAAAAATCGAAAATTCCATCCAAATCCTGAAAAAATTGGATTTTTTATATGAAAAACTTGTTTGGCTCATATCTCCTAAACAATGCGTCCTAGAGCGAAAAGAAGCTTAATTCATGACCACCCCCCAAAAAATCGAAAATTCCATCCAAATCCTGAAAAAATTGAAATTTTTATATGAAAAACTTGTTTTGCTCATATCTCCTAAACTATGCGTCCTAGAGCGAAAAGAAGCTTAATTCATGACCACCCCCCAAAAAATCGAAAATTCCATCCAAACTCTCCTAAACTATGAGTCCTAGAGCGAAAAGGAGCTTAATTCATGACCACCCACAAAAATCGAAAATTCCATCCAAATCCTGGAAAATTTGAAATTTTTATATGAAAAACTTGTTTTGTTCATATCTCCTAAACTATGCGTCCTAGAACGAAAAGGAGCTTAATTCATGACCACCCACAAGAAATCGAAAATTACTGAAAAAATTGAAATGAAAAACTTGTTTTGCTCATATCTCCTAAACTATACGTCCTAGAGCGAAAAGGAGCTTAATTCATGACCACCCCCAAAAAATCGAAAATTCCATCCAAATCCTGAAAAAATTAAATTTTTATATGAAAAACTTGTTTTGCTCATATCTCCTAAACTATGCGTCCTAGAGCGAAAAGAAGCTTAATTAATGACCACCCACAAAAAATCGAAAATTCCATCCAAATCCTGAAAAAATATAAATTTTTTATATGAAAAACTTGTTTTGCTCATATCTCCTAAAGTATGCGTCCTAGAGCGAAAAGGAGCTTAATTCATGACCACCCCCAAAAAATCGAAAATTCCATCCAAATCCTGAAAAAATATAAATTTTTATATGAAAAACTTGTTTTGCTCATATCTCCCAAACTATACGTCCTAGAGCGAAAAGGAGCTTAATTCATGACCACCCCCAAAAAATCGAAAATTCCATCCAAATCCTGAAAAAATTAAATTTTTATATGAAAAACTTGTTTTGCTCATATCTCCTAAACTATGCGTCCTAGAGCGAAAAGAAGCCACCCACAAAAAATCGAAAATTCCATCCAAATCCTGAAAAAATATAAATTTTTATATGAAAAACTTGTTTTGCTCATATCTCCTAAAGTATGCGTCCTAGAGCGAAAAGGAGCTTAATTCATGACCACCCCCAAAAAATCGAAAATTCCATCCAAATACTGAAAAAATTGAAATTTTTATATGAAAAACTTGTTTTGCTCATATCTCCTAAAGTATGCGTCCTAGAGCGAAAAGGAGCTTAATTCATGATCACCCCCAAAAAATCGAAAATTCCATCCAAATCGTGAAAAAATTGAAATTTTTATATGAAAAACTTGTTTTGCTCATATCTCCTAAACTATGCGTCCTAGAGTGAAAAGAAGCTTAATTCATGACCTCCCACAAAAAATCGAAAATTCCATCCAAATCCCGGAAAATTTGAAATTTTTATATGAAAAACTTGTTTTGTTCATATCTCCTAAACTATGCGTCCTAGAGCGAAAAGGAGCTTAATTCATGACCACCCCCAAAAAATCGAAAATTCCATCCAAATCCTGAAAAAATTTAAATTTTTATATGAAAAACTTGTTTTGCTCATATCTCCTAAACTATGCGTCCTAGAGCGAAAAGGAGCTAAATTCATGACCACCCCCAAAAAATCGAAAATTCCATCCAAATCCTGAAAAATTTTAATTTTTATATGAAAAACTTGTTTTGCTCATATCTCCTAAACTATGCGTCCTAGAGCGAAAAGAAGCTTATTTCATGACCACCCACAAAATCGAAAATTCCATCCAAATCCTGAAAAAATTGAAATTTTTATATGAAAAACTTGTTTTGCTCTTATCTCCTAAACTATGCGTCCTAGAGCGAAAAGAAGCTTAATTCATGACCACCCACAAAAAATCGAAAATTCCATCCAAATCCTGAAAAAATTGAAATTTTTATATGAAAAACTTGTTTTGCTCATATCTCCTAAACTATGCGTCCTAGAGCGAAAAGAAGCTTAATTCATGACCACCCACAAGAAATCGAGAATTCCATCCAAATCCTGAAAAAATTTAAATTTTTATATGAAAAGCTTGTTTTGCTCATATCTCCTAAACTATGCGTCCTAGAGCGAAAAGAAGCTTAATTCATGACCACCCACAAAAAATCGAAAATTCCATCCAAATCCTGGAAAAATTGAAATTTTTATATGAAAAACTTGTTTTGTTCATATCTCCTAAACTATGCGTCCTAGAGCGAAAAGAAGCTTAATTCATGACCACCTCCAAAAAATCGAAAATTCCATCCAACTCCTGAAAAAATTTAAATTTTTATATGAGAAACTTGTTTTGCTCATATCTCCTAAACTATGCGTCCTAGAGCGAAAAGGTGCTTAATTCATGACCACCCACAAGAAATCGAGAATTCCATCCAAATCCTGAAAAAATTTAAATTTTTATATGAAAAGTTTGTTTTGCTCATATCTCCTAAACTATGCGTCCTAGAGCGAAAAGAAGCTTAATTCATGACCACCCACAAAAAATCGAAAATTCCATCCAAATCCTGGAAAAATTGAAATTTTTATATGAAAAACTTGTTTTGTTCATATCTCCTAAACTATGCGTCCTAGAGCGAAAAGAAGCTTAATTCATGACCACCTCCAAAAAATCGAAAATTCCATCCAACTCCTGAAAAAAATTGAAATTTTTATATGAAAAACTATGCGTCCTAGAGCGAAAAGGAGCTTAATTCATGATCACCCCCAAAAAATCGAAAATTCCATCCGAATCCTGAAAAAAATTGAAATTTTTATATGAAAAACTTTTTTTACTCATATCTCCTAAACTATGCGTCCTAGAGCGAGAAGGAGCTTAATTCATGACGACCACCAAAAAATCGAAAATTCCATCCAAATCGTGAAAAAATTGAAATTTTTATATGAAAAACTTGTTTTGCTCATATCTCCTAAACTATGCGTCCTAGAGCGAAAAGGAGCTTAATTCATGACCACCCCCATCGAAAATTCCATCCAAATCGTAAAAAAATTTAAATTTTTATATGAAAAGCTCATATCTCCTAAACTATGCGTCCTAGAGCGAAAATAAGCTTAATTCATGATCACCCCCAAAGAATCGAAAATTCCATCCACATCCTGAAAAAATTGAAATTTTTATATGAAAAACTTGTTTTGCTCATATCTCCTAAATACGTCCTAGAGCAAAAAAGAGCTTAATTCATGACCACCCCCAAAAAATCGAAAATTCCATCCAAATCCTGAAAAAATTGAAATTTTTATATGAAAAACTTGTTTTGCTCATATCTCCTAAACTATGCGTCCTAGAGCGAAAAGGAGCTTATTTCATGACCACCACCAAAAAATCGAAAATTCCATCCAAATCCTGAAAAAATTGGATTTTTTATATGAAAAACTTGTTTGGCTCATATCTCCTAAACAATGCGTCCTAGAGCGAAAAGAAGCTTAATTCATGACCACCCCCCAAAAAATCGAAAATTCCATCCAAATCCTGAAAAAATTGAAATTTTTATATGAAAAACTTGTTTTGCTCATATCTCCTAAACTATGCGTCCTAGAGCGAAAAGAAGCTTAATTCATGACCACCCCCCAAAAAATCGAAAATTCCATCCAAACTCTCCTAAACTATGAGTCCTAGAGCGAAAAGGAGCTTAATTCATGACCACCCACAAAAATCGAAAATTCCATCCAAATCCTGGAAAATTTGAAATTTTTATATGAAAAACTTGTTTTGTTCATATCTCCTAAACTATGCGTCCTAGAACGAAAAGGAGCTTAATTCATGACCACCCACAAGAAATCGAAAATTACTGAAAAAATTGAAATGAAAAACTTGTTTTGCTCATATCTCCTAAACTATACGTCCTAGAGCGAAAAGGAGCTTAATTCATGACCACCCCCAAAAAATCGAAAATTCCATCCAAATCCTGAAAAAATTAAATTTTTATATGAAAAACTTGTTTTGCTCATATCTCCTAAACTATGCGTCCTAGAGCGAAAAGAAGCTTAATTAATGACCACCCACAAAAAATCGAAAATTCCATCCAAATCCTGAAAAAATATAAATTTTTTATATGAAAAACTTGTTTTGCTCATATCTCCTAAAGTATGCGTCCTAGAGCGAAAAGGAGCTTAATTCATGACCACCCCCAAAAAATCGAAAATTCCATCCAAATCCTGAAAAAATAAAAATTTTTATATGAAAAACTTGTTTTGCTCATATCTCCTAAACTATACGTCCTAGAGCGAAAAGGAGCTTAATTCATGACCACCCCCAAAAAATCGAAAATTCCATCCAAATCCTGAAAAAATTAAATTTTTATATGAAAAACTTGTTTTGCTCATATCTGCTAAACTATGCGTCCTAGAGCGAAAAGAAGCCACCCACAAAAAATCGAAAATTCCATCCAAATCCTGAAAAAATATAAATTTTTATATGAAAAACTTGTTTTGCTCATATCTCCTAAAGTATGCGTCCTAGAGCGAAAAGGAGCTTAATTCATGACCACCCCCAAAAAATCGAAAATTCCATCCAAATCCTGAAAAAATATAAATTTTTATATGAAAAACTTGTTTTGCTCATATCTCCTAAAGTATGCGTCCTAGAGCGAAAAGGAGCTTAATTCATGATCACCCCCAAAAAATCGAAAATTCCATCCAAATCGTGAAAAAATTGAAATTTTTATATGAAAAACTTGTTTTGCTCATATCTCCTAAACTATACGTCCTAGAGTGAAAAGAAGCTTAATTCATGACCTCCCACAAAAAATCGAAAATTCCATCCAAATCCCGGAAAAGTTGAAATTTTTATATGAAAAACTTGTTTTGTTCATATCTCCTAAACTATGCGTCCTAGAGCGAAAAGGAGCTTAATTCATGACCACCCCCAAAAAATCGAAAATTCCATCCAAATCCTGAAAAAATTTAAATTTTTATATGAAAAACTTGTTTTGCTCATATCTCCTAAACTATGCGTCCTAGAGCGAAAAGGAGCTAAATTCATGACCACCCCCAAAAAATCGAAAATTCCATCCAAATCCTGAAAAATTTAAATTTTTATATGAAAAACTTGTTTTGCTCATATCTCCTAAACTATGCGTCCTAGAGCGAAAAGAAGCTTATTTCATGACCACCCACAAAATCGAAAATTCCATCCAAATCCTGAAAAAATTGAAATTTTTATATGAAAAACTTGTTTTGCTCTTATCTCCTAAACTATGCGTCCTAGAGCGAAAAGAAGCTTAATTCATGACCACCCACAAAAAATCGAAAATTCCATCCAAATCCTGAAAAAATTGAAATTTTTATATGAAAAACTTGTTTTGCTCATATCTCCTAAACTATGCGTCCTAGAGCGAAAAGAAGCTTAATTCATGACCACCCACAAGAAATCGAGAATTCCATCCAAATCCTGAAAAAATTTAAATTTTTATATGAAAAGCTTGTTTTGCTCATATCTCCTAAACTATGCGTCCTAGAGCGAAAAGAAGCTTAATTCATGACCACCCACAAAAAATCGAAAATTCCATCCAAATCCTGGAAAAATTGAAATTTTTATATGAAAAACTTGTTTTGTTCATATCTCCTAAACTATGCGTCCTAGAGCGAAAAGAAGCTTAATTCATGACCACCTCCAAAAAATCGAAAATTCCATCCAACTCCTGAAAAAATTTAAATTTTTATATGAGAAACTTTTTTTGCTCATATCTCCTAAACTATGCGTCCTAGAGCGAAAAGGTGCTTAATTCATGACCACCCACAAGAAATCGAGAATTCCATCCAAATCCTGAAAAAATTTAAATTTTTATATGAAAAGTTTGTTTTGCTCATATCTCCTAAACTATGCGTCCTAGAGCGAAAAGAAGCTTAATTCATGACCACCCACAAAAAATCGAAAATTCCATCCAAATCCTGGAAAAATTGAAATTTTTATATGAAAAACTTGTTTTGTTCATATCTCCTAAACTATGCGTCCTAGAGCGAAAAGAAGCTTAATTCATGACCACCTCCAAAAAATCGAAAATTCCATCCAACTCCTGAAAAAAATTGAAATTTTTATATGAAAAACTATGCGTCCTAGAGCGAAAAGGAGCTTAATTCATGATCACCCCCAAAAAATCGAAAATTCCATCCGAATCCTGAAAAAAATTTAAATTTTTATATGAAAAACTTTTTTTGCTCATATCTCCTAAACTATGCGTCCTAGAGCGAGAAGGAGCTTAATTCATGACGACCACCAAAAAATCGAAAATTCCATCCAAATCGTGAAAAAATTGAAATTTTTATATGAAAAACTTGTTTTGCTCATATCTCCTAAACTATGCGTCCTAGAGCGAAAAGGAGCTTAATTCATGACCACCCCCAAAAAATCGAAAATTCCATCCAAATCGTAAAAGAATTGAAATTTTTATATGAAAAACTTGTTTTGCTCATATCTCCTAAACTATGCGTCCTAGAGCGAGAAGGAGCCTAATTCATGACCACCCCCAAAAGTCGGAAATACCATTCATTCCATCCTAAACTTTGCGTCCTAGAGCGAAAAGGAGCTTAATTCATGATCACCCCCAAAAAATCGAAAATTCCATCCAAATCCTGAAAAAATTTAAATTTTTATATGAAAAACTTGTTTAAACTTTGCGTCCTAGAGCGAAAAGGAGCTTAATTCATGACCACCACCAAAAAATTGAAAATTCCATCCAAATCCTGAAAATTTAAATTTTTATATGAAAAACTTGTTTTGCTCATATCTCCTAAACTATGCGTCATAGAGCGAAAAGGAGCTTAATTCATGACCACCACCAAAAAATCGAAAATTCCATCCAAATCCTGAAAAAATTGAAATTTTTATATGAAAAACTTGTTTTGCTCATATCTCCTAAACTATGCGTCCTAGAGCGAAAAGAAGCTTAATTCATGACCACATCCAAAAAATCGAAAATTCCATCCAAATCCTGAAAAAATTTAAATTTTTATATGAGAAACTTGTTTTGCTCAAATCTCCTAAACTATGCGTCCTAGAGCGAAAAGGAGCTTAATTCATGACCACCCCAAAAAATCGAAAATTCCATCCAAATCCTGAAAAAATGGAATTTTTATATGAAAAACTTGTTTTGCTCATATCTCCTAAACTATGCGTCCTAGAGCGAAAAGGAGCTTAATTCATGACCACCCCCAAAAAATCTAAAATTCCATAGAAATCCTGAAAAAAATTGAAATTTTTATATGAAAAACTAGTTTTGCTCATGTCTCCTAAACTATGCGTCCTAGAGCGAAAAGGAGCTTAATTCATGACCACCCACAAAAAATCGAAAATTCCATCCAACTCCTGAAAAAAATTGAAATTTTTATATGAAAAACTTGTTTTGCTCATATCTCCTAAACTATGCGTCCTAGAGCGAAAAGGAGCTTAATTCATGATCACCCCCGAAAAATAGAAAATTCCATCCAAATCCTGAAAAAATTAAATTTTTATATGAGAAATTTATTTTGCTCATATCTCCTAAATTATGCATCCTAGAGCGAAAAGGAGCTTAATTCATGACCACCCACAAAAAGTCGAAAATTCCATCCAAATCCTGAAAAAATTGGAATTTTTATATGAAAAACTTGTTTTGCTCATATCTCCTAAACTATGCGTCCTAGAGCGAAAAGGAGCCTAATTCATGACCACCCCCAAAAAGTCGAAAATTCCATTCATTCCATCCTAAACTATGCGTCCTAGAGCAAAAAGGAGCTTAATTCATGATCACCCCCGAAAAATCGAAAATTCCATCCAAATCCTGAAAAAAATGATATTTTTATATGAGAAATTTATTTTGCTCATATCTCCTAAATTATGCATCCTAGAGCGAAAAGGAGCTTAATTCATGATCACCCCAAAAAAAATCGAAAATTCGATTCAAATCGTAAAAAAATTGAAATTTTTATATGAAAAATTTGTTTTGCTCATATCTCTTAAACTATGCGTCCTAGAGCGAAAGGAGCTTAATTCATGACAACCCCCGAAAAATCGAAAATTCCATCCAAATCGTGAAAAAATTGAAATTTTTATATGAAAAACTTGTTTTGCTCATATCTCCTAAACTATGCGTCCTAGAGCGAAAAGGAGCTTAATTCATGACCACCCACAAAAAATCGAAAATTCCATCAAAATCCCGAAAATATTGAAATTTTTATATGAAAAACTTGTTTTGCTCATATCTCCTAAACAATGCGTCCTAGAGCGAAAAGGAGCTTAATTCATGACAACCCCCGAAAAATCTAAAATTCCATCCAAATCCTGAAAAAATTAAATTTTTATATGATAAATTTATTTTGCTCATATCTATTAAATTATGCATCCTAGAGCGAAAAGGAGCTTAATTCATGAGCACTCGCAAAAAATCGAAAATTCGATCCAAATCGTAAAAAAATTGAAATTTTTATATGAAAAACTTGTTTTGCTCATATCTCCTAAACTATGCGTCCTAGACCGAAAAGGAGCTTAATTCATGATCACCCCCAAAAAATCGAAAATTCCATCCGAATCCTGAAAAAAATTAAAATTTTTATATGAAAAACTTCTTTTGCTCATATCTCCTAAACTATGCGTCCTAGAGCGAAAAGGAGCTTAATTCATGACTTCCCACAAAAATTCGAAAATTCCATCCAAATCCTGAAAAAAATTTAAATTTTTATATGAAAAACTTGTTTTGCTCATATCTGCTAAACTATGCGCCCTAGAGCGAAAAGGAGCTTAATTCATGATCACCCCCAAAAAATCGAAAATTCCATCCAATTTTTTAATTTGAATTTTTTATATGAAAAATTTGTTTTGCTCATATCTCCTAAACTATGCGTCCTAGAGCGAAAAGGTGCTTAATTCGTGACCACCCCCAAAAAACCGAAAATTCCATCCAAATCCTGAAAAAGTTTAAATTTTTATAAGGAAAACTTGAGCTTAATTCATGACCACCCCCAAAAAATCGAAAATTATATCCAAATCCGGAAAAAATTTAAATTTTTATATGGAAAACTTGAGCTTAATTCATGACCAACCCCATAAAATCGAAAATTCCATCCAATTTTTTAATTTGAATTTTTTATATGAAAAACTTGTTTTGCTCATATCTCCTAAACTATGCGTCCTAGAGCGAAAAGGTGCTTAATTCATGACCACCCCCCAAAAAATCGAAAATTCCATCCAAATCCTGAAAAAATTTAAATTTTTATATGAAAAACTTGTTTTGCTCATATCTCCTAAACTATGCGTCCTAGAGCGAAAGGAGCTTAATTCATGACCACCACCAAAAAATCGAAAATTCTATCCAAATCCTAAAAAAAATTACATTTTTATACGAAAAACTTGTTTTGCGCATATCTCCTAAAATATGCGTCCTAGAACGAAAAGGAGCTTAATTCATGACCACCCCCAAAAAATGGAAAATTCCATCCAAATCGTGAAAAAATTGAAATTTTTATATGAAAAACTTGTTTTGCTCATATCTCCTAAACTATGCGTCCTAGAGCGGAAGGAGCTTAATTCATGACAACCCCCGAAAAATCGAAAATTCCATCCAAATCGTGAAAAATTTTAAATTTTTATATGAACAACTTTTTTTGCTCATATCTCCTAAACTATGCGTCCTAGAGCGAAAAGGAGCTCAATTCATGACAACCCCCGAAAAATCGAAAATTCCATCCAAATCGTAAAAAAATTGAAATTGTTTTGCTCATATCTCCTAAACTATGCGTCCTAGAGCGAAAAGCAGCTTAATTCATGACCACCCCCAAAAAATCGAAAATTCCATCCAAATCGTAAAAGAATTGAAATTTTTATATGAAAAACTTGTTTTGCTCATATTTCCTAAACTATGCGTCCTAGATCGAAAAGGAGTTTAATTCATGACCACCCCCAAAAAATCGAAAATTCCATCCAAATCGTAAAAGAATTGAAATTTTTATATGAAAAACTTGTTTTGCTCATATCTCCTAAACTATGCGTCCTAGAGCGAAAGGAGCTTAATTCATGACCACCTCCAAAAATTCGAAAATTATATCCAAATCCTGAAAAAATTGAAATTTTTATATGAAAAACTTGTTTTGCTCATATCTCCTAAACTATGCGTCCTAAAGCGAAAAGGAGCTTAATTCATGACCACCCCCAAAAAATCGAAAATTCCATCCAAATCCTGAAAAAATTTAAATTTTTATATGGAAGACTTGAGCTTAATTCATGACCACCCCCAAAAAATCGAAAATTCCATCCAAATCCTGAAAAAATTTAATTTTTCATATGAAAAAATTTGTTTTCGTGACCAACCCCAAAAACTCGAAAATTCCATCCAAAGCCTGAAAAAATGAACATTTTTATATGAAAAACTTGTTTTGCTCATATCTCCTAAACTATGCGTCCTAGAGCGAAAAGAAGCTTAATTCATGATCACCCCCGAAAAATCGAAAATTCCATCCAAATCCTGAAGATAAAATTTTTATATGAGAAATTTATTTTGCTCATATCTCCTAAATTATGCGAAAAGGAGCTTAATTCATGACCACCCCCAAAAAGTCGAAAATTCCATTCAAATCCTGCAAAAATTGGAATTTTTATATGAAAAACTTGTTTTGCTCATATCTCCTAAACTATGCGTCCTAGAGCGAAAAGGAGCTTAATTCATGACCACCCCCAAAAAGTCGAAAATTCCATCCAAATCGTAAAAGAATTGAAATTTTTATATGAAAAACTTGTTTTGCTCATATCTGCTAAACTATGCGCCCTAGAGCAATAAGGAGCTTAATTCATGACCACCCCCAAAAAATGAAAAATTCCATCCAAATCCTGAAAAAATTTAAATTTTTATATGAAAAACTTGTTTTGCTCATATCTCCTAAACTATGCGTCATAGAGCGAAAAGGAGCCTAATTCATGACCACCCCCAAAAAGTCGAAAATTCCATTCATTCCATCCTAAACTATGCGTCCTAGAGCGAAAAGGAGCTTAATTCATGATCACCCCCGAAAAATCGAAAATTCCATCCAAATCCTGAAAAAAATGATATTTTTATATGAGAAATTTATTTTGCTCATATCTCTTAAATTATGCATCCTAGAGCGAAAAGCAGCTTAATTCATGATCACCCCCAAAAAATCGAAAATTCGATCCAAATCGTAAAAAAATTTAAATTTTTATATGAAAAACTTGTTTTACTCATATCTCCTACACTATGCGTCCTAGAGCGAAAAGGAGGTTAATTCATGATCACCCCCAAAAAATCGAAAATTCCATACAAATCCTGAAAAAAATTGAAATTTTTATATGAAAGACTTGTTTTGCCCATATCTCCTAAACTATGCGTCCTAGAGCGAAAATGAGCTTAATTCATGACCACCCCCAAAAAATCGAAAATTCCATCCAAATCGTAAAAGAATTGAAATTTTTATATGAAAAACTTGTTTTGCTCATATCTCCTAAACTATGCGTCCTAGAGCGAAAAGGAGCTTAATTCATGACCACCCCCAAAATATCGAAAATTCCATCCAAATCGTAAAAGAATTTAAATTTTTATATGAAAAACTTGTTTTGCTCATATCTCCTAAACTATGCGTCCTAGAGCGAAAAGGAGCTTAATTCATGACCACCCCCAAAAAATCAAAAATTCCATCCAAATCCTGAAAAAATTGAAATTTTTATATGAAAAACTATGCGTCCTAGAGCGAAAAGGAGCTTAATTCATGACCACCCCCAAAATATCGAAAATTCCATCCAAATCCTGAAAAAACTTGAAATTTTTATATGAAAAACTTGTTTTGCTCATATCTCCTAAACTATGCGCCCTAGAGCGAAAAGGAGCCTAATTCATGACAACCCCCGAAAAATCGAAAATTCCATCCAAATCGTGAAAAAATTGAAATTTTTATATGAAAACCTTGTTTTGCTCATATCTCCAAAACTATGCGTCCTAGAGCGAAAAGGAGCCTAATTCATGACCACCCCCAAAAGTCGGAAATTCTATTCATTCCATCCTAAACTATGCGTCCTAGAGCGAAAAGGAGCTTAATTCATGATCACCCCCAAAAAATCGAAAATTCCATCCAAATCCTGAAAAAAATGATATTTTTATATGAGAAATTTATTTTGCTCATATCTCCTAAATTATGCATCCTAGAGCGAAAAGGAGCTTAATTCATGATCACCCCCAAAAAAATCGAAAATTTGATCCGAATCGTAAAAAAATTGAAATTTTTATATGAAAAACTTGTTTTGCTCATATCTCCTAAACTATGCGTCCTAGAGTGAAAAGGAGCTTAATTCATGATCACCCCCAAAAAAATCGAAAATTCCATCCAAATCCTGAAAAAAATTAAAATTTTTATATGAGAAACTTGTTTTGCTCATATCTCCTAAACTATGTGTCCTAGAGCGAAAAGGAGCTTAATTCATGACCACCCCCAAAAAATCGAAAATTCCATCCAAATCGTAAAAGAATTGAAATTTTTATATGAAAAACTTGTTTTTCTCATGTCTCCTAAACTATGCGCCCTAGAGCGAAAAGGGGCTTAATTCATGATCACCCCCAAAAAATCGAAAATTCCATCCGAATCCTGAAAAAAATTGAAATTTTTATATGAAAAACTTGTTTTGCTCATATCTCTTAAACTATACGTCCTAGAGCGAAAAGTAGCTTAATTCATGACCACCCCCAAAAAGTCGAAAATTCCATCCAAATCCTGAAAAAAATTGAAATTTTTATATGAAAACCTTGTTTTGCTCATATCTCCTAAACTATGCGTCCTAGAGCGAAAAGGAGCTTATTTCATGACCACCCCCAAAAAATCGAAAATTCCATCCAATTCGTAAAAGAATTGAAATTTTTATATGAAAAACTTGTTTTGCTCATATCTGCTAAACTATGCGCCCTAGAGCGAAAAGGAGCTTAATTCATGACCACCCCCAAAAAATCGAAAATTCCATCCAAATCCTGAAAAAATTGAAATTTTTATATGAAAAACTTGTTTTGCTCATATCTGCTAAACTATGCGTCCTAGAGCGAAAGGAGCTTAATTCATGACAACCCCCGAAAAATCGAAAATTCCATCCAAATCGTGAAAAAATTGAAATTTTTATATGAAAAACTTGTTTTGCTCATATCTCCTAAACTATGCGTCCTAGAGCGAAAAGGAGCTTAATTCATGACAACCCCCGAAAAATCGAAAATTCCATCCAAATCCTGAAAAAAATTAAATTTTTATATGATAAATTTATTTTGCTCATATCTCCTAAACTATGCGTCCTAGAGCGAAAAGGAGCTTAATTCATGATCACCCCCAAAAAGTCGAAAATTCCATCCAAATCCTGAAAAAACTTGAAATTTTTAAAAAAATTGAAATTTTTATATGAAAAACTTCTTTTGCTCATATCTCCTAAACTATGCGTCCTAGAGCGAAAAGGAGCTTAAATCATGACGACCCCCAAAAAGTCGAAAATTCCATCCAAATCCTGAAAAAACTTGAAATTTTTATATGAAAACCTTGTTTTGCTCATATCTCCTAAACTATGCGTCCTAGAGCGAAAAGGAGCTTAATTCATGATCACCCCCAAAAAATCGAAAATTCCATCCAAATCCTGAAAAAATGATATTTTTATATGAGAAATTTATTTTGCTCATATCTCCTAAATTATGCATCCTAGAGCGAAAAGGAGCTTAATTCATGATCACCCCCAAAAAAATCGAAAATTCGATCCAAATCGTAAAAAAATTGAAATTTTTATATGAAAAACTTGTTTTGCTCATATCTCCTAAACTATGCGTCCTAGAGCGAAAAGGAGCTTAATTCATGATCACCCCCAAAAAAATCGAAAATTCCATCCAAATCCTGAAAAAAATTAAAATTTTTATATGAGAAACTTGTTTTGCTCATATCTCCTAAACTATGCGTCCTAGAGCGAAAAGGAGCTTAATTCATGACCACCCCCAAAAAATCGAAAATTCCATCCAAATCGTAAAAGAATTGAAATTTTTATATGAAAAACTTGTTTTGCTCATGTCTCCTAAACTATGCGCCCTAGAGCGAAAAGGAGCTTAATTCATGATCACCCCCAAAAAATCGAAAATTCCATCCGAATCCTGAAAAAAATTGAAATTTTTATATGAAAAACTTGTTTTGCTCATATCTCCTAAACTATACGTCCTAGAGCGAAAAGGAGCTTAATTCATGACCACCCCCAAAAGTCGAAAATTCCATCCAAATCCTGAAAAAAATTGAAATTTTTATATGAAAACCTTGTTTTGCTCATATCTCCTAAACTATGCGTCCTAGAGCGAAAAGGAGCTTATTTCATGACCACCCCCAAAAAATCGAAAATTCCATCCAAATCGTAAAAGAATAGAAATTTTTATATGAAAAACTTGTTTTGCTCATATCTGCTAAACTATGCGCCCTAGAGCGAAAAGGAGCTTAATTCATGACCACCCCCAAAAAATCGAAAAGCCCATCCAAATCCTGAAAAAATTGAAATTTTTATATGAAAAATTTGTTTTGCTCATATCTGCTAAACTATGCGTCCTAGAGCGAAAGGAGCTTAATTCATCCAAATCGTGAAAAAATTGAAATTTTTATATGAAAAACTTGTTTTGCTCATATCTCCTAAACTATGCGTCCTAGAGCGAAAAGGAGCTTAATTCATGACCACCCCCGAAAAATCGAAAATTCCATCCAAATCCTGAAAAAAATTAAATTTTTATATGATAAATTTATTTTGCTCATATCTCCTAAACTATGCGTCCTAGAGCGAAAAGGAGCTTAATTCATGATCACCCCCAAAAACTCGAAAATTCCATCCGAATCCTGAAAAAAATTGAAATTTTTATATGAAAAACTTCTTTTGCTCATATCTCCTAAACTATGCGTCCTAGAGCGAAAAGGAGCTTAAATCATGACGACCCCCAAAAAGTCGAAAATTCCATCCAAATCCTGAAAAAACTTGAAATTTTTATATGAAAAACTTGTTTTGCTCATATCTCCTAAACTATGAGTCCTAGAGCGAAAAGGAGCTTAATTCATGACCACCCCCAAAAAATCGAAAATTCCATCCAAATCGTAAAAGAATTGAAATTTTTATATGAAAACCTTGTTTTGCTCATGTCTCCTAAACTATGCGCCCTAGAGCGAAAAGGAGCTTAATTCATGACCACCCCCAAAAAATCGAAAATTCCATCCAAATCCTGAAAAAATTGAAATTTTTATATGAAAAACTATGCGTCCTAGAGCGAAAAGGAGCCTAATTCATGATTACCCCCAAAAAATCGAAAATTCCATCCGAATCCTGAAACAATTTAAATTTTTATATGAAGAACTTGTTCTCTAATATCTCCTATACTATACGTCCTAGAGTGAAAAGGAGCTTAATTCATGACCACCCACAAAAATTCCATCTAAATCCTGAATAAAATGGAATTTTTATAAGAAAAACTTGTTTTGCTCATATCTCCTAAACTATGCGTCCTAGAGCGAAAAGGAGCTTAATTCATGACCACCACCAAAAAATCGAAAATTCCATCCAATTTTTTAATTTGAATTTTTTATATGAAAAACTTGTTTTGCTCATATCTCCTAAACTATGCGTCCTAGATCGAAAAGAAGCTTAATTCATGACCACCCCCAAAAAACCGAAAATTCCATCTAAATCCTGAAAAAATTTAAATTTTTATACGAAAAGCTTGTTTTGCTCATATCTCCTAAACTATGCGCCCTAAAGCGAAAAGGAGCTTAATTTATAACCACCCCCAAAAAATCGAAAATTCCATCCAAATCCTGAAAAAATTTAAATTTTTATATGGAAAACTTGAGCTTAATTCATGACCACCCCCAAAAAATCCAAAATTCCATCCAAATCCTGAAAAAATTTAATTTTTCATATGAAAAAATTCGTTTTCGTGACCACCCCCAAAAACTCGAAAATTCCATCCAAATCCTGAAAAAATTAACATTTTTATATGAAAAACTTGTTTTGCTCATATCTCCTAAACTATGCGTCCTAGAGCTAAAACGAGCTTAATTCATGACCACCCCCAAAAAATCGAAAATTCTATCCAAATCCTGAAAAAATTTAAATTTTTATATGGAAAACTTGAGTTTAATTCATGACCACCCCCAAAAAATCGAAAATTCCATCCAAATCCTGAAAATTTTGAATTTTTTATATGAAAAACTTGTTTTGCTCATATCTCCTAAACTATGGGTCCTAGAGTGAAAAGGAGCTTAATTCATGACCACAACCAAAAAATCGGAAATTCCATCCACATCTTGCAAAAATTGAAATTTGCATATATAAAAAACTTGTTTTGCTCATATCTCCTACACTAGATCGAAAAGGAGCTTAATTCATGACCTCAACCAAAAAAAGGAGCTTAATGCATGTCCACCGTTAAAAATTTTAAAATTCCATCCAAATCCTGAAAAAATTAAATTTTCATATGAAAAATTTGTTTTGCTCATATCTCCTAAACTATGCGCCCTAAAGCGAAAAGGAGCTTAATTCATGACCACCCCCAAAAAATCGAAAATTCCATCCACATCCTGAAAAAATTTAAATTTTTATATGGAAAACTTGAGCTTAATTCATGACCACCCCCAAAAAATCGAAAATTCCATCCAAATCCTGAAAAAATTTAATTTTTCATATGAAAAAATTCGTTTTCGTGACCACCCCCAAAAACTCGAAAATTCCATCCAAATCCTGAAAAAAATGAAAATTTGTATATGAAACACTTGTTTTGCTCATATCTCCTAAACTATGCGTCCTAGAGCTAAAACGAGCCTAATTCATGACCACCCCCAAAAAATCGAAAATTCTATCCAAATCCTGAAAAAATTTAAATTTTTATATGGAAAACTTGAGTTTAATTCATGACCACCCCCAAGAAATCGAAAATTCCATTCAAATCCTGAAAAAATTTAATTTTTCATATGAAAAAATTCGTTTTCGTGACCACCCCCAAAAACTCGAAAATTCCATCCAAATCCTGAAAAAAATGAACATTTTTATATGAAAAACTTGTTTTGCTCATATCTCCTAAACTATGCGTCCTAGAGCTAAAACGAGCCTAATTCATGACCACCCCCAAAAAATCGAAATTTCCATCCAAATCCTGAAAAATTTGAATTTTTTATATGAAAAACTTGTTTTGCTCATATCTCCTAAACTATGCGTCCTAGAGTGAAAAGGAGCTTAATTCATGACCACAACCAAAAAATCGGAAATTCCATCCACATCTTGCAAAAATTGAAATTTTCATATATAAAAAACTTGTTTTGCTCATATCTCCTAAACTAGATCGAAAAAGAGCTTAATTCATGACCTCAACCAAAAAAAGGAGCTTAATGCATGTCCACCGTTAAAAATTTTAAAATTCCATCCAAATCCTGAAAAAAATTAAATTTTCATATGAAAAATTTGTTTTGCTCATATCTCCTAAACTATGCGTCCTAGAGTGAAAAGGAGCTTAATTCATGACCACCGCTAAAAAATTTAAAATTCCATCCAAATCCTGAAAAAATATAAATTTTTATATGAAAAACTTGTTTTGCTCATATCTCCTAAAGTATGCGTCCTAGAGCTAAAAGGTGCTTAATTCATGACCACCGTTAAAAAATTTAAAATTCCATCCAAATCCTGAAAAAATTTAATTTTTATATGAAAAATTTGTTTTGCTCATATCTCCTAAACTATGCGTCCTAGAGCTAAAAGGAGCTCATGACCACCCCCCCCCCAAAAATGGAAAATTCCATCCAAATCCTGAAAAAAATTGAATTTTTATATGAAAAACTTGTTTTGCTCATATCTTCTAAACTATGCGTCCTAGAGAGAAAAGGAGCTTAATTCATGACCACCGCTAAAAAATTTTAAATTCCATCCAAATCCTGAAAAAATTGAAATTTTTATATGAAAAACTTGCTTTGCTCATATCTCCTAATCTATGCATCCTAGAGCGAAAAGGAGCTTAATTCATGAAAAACTTGTTTTGCTCATATCTCCTAAACTATGCGTCCTAGAGCGAAAATGAGCTTAATTCATGACCAACCGCAAGAATGAAAAACTCATTTTGGCCATGTCCCTTAAAATGTGCGTCCTATAGCTAAAAGGGTTCACACTCAAAAATCAAAATTTAAATAAAAATTCTTTAATAAATTCAATTTTTTATATGAAAAACTTATTTTGGCCATATATCCTTATATATGCGTCTTAGAGCCAAAGGGAAGTTAATTCGTGACCACCCCCAAAAAATCAAAATTTCGATAAAAATCTTCATAAAATCCAAATTTTTATGTGAAAAACTTATTGTGGATGAGCTTTGTTATTTCCGAAAGAATTAATAAAAATCTTAGAAGAATATATCGAGTGACAGCCACATATTTAGGTTCACTTAGACTTGCACTCCATTGTGATGAGTGCTTCTATGAACTCCTTTTTATAGCCGAGTCGGAAATGGCACCAGCATTTCTTAGTGGGAATTGGATACATAAGCTCGATTAATTTTTCAGGATTATATCACATCCCTTTTGAAACTCAAAATATGATCTCCGATTTTCAGTCAAGGTTGTTCCCAAAAAATATCGTAATCAATATTTTAATATCTTGTCAGAAAAGGAACGTTTATAGGTAAACTTAGAAACTTCACCACTTTGATTTATTTCGTTGCATGTAATTTATTTCGTAAATGGTTGGGTTGTGGGACCATTTTTTGTAGTTCAAATTCAGCTTATTCTTTCTTGTCTTAAATATTATGTGGTATTTTCACAATTTTTTCGAACATGACTCATTTTGGTCTAAGACATTTTGAAAACATAAAATTATTCTGTCAAACAGGCAGTCTCCTTTAAAACATGTATGCGCGAATTTAAGTTCAACAAACCTGTTTCTTTCTTTTTTGAACCTAAAAGACCAAAAGAAAGAAACAGAATCCTTTTACACACATGTCAAGCGACACAGTTGGACGAATCCACTGATGTGTTCAATACTGTCCTCAACCATGTTATAAGTTATCAAAAGGTCAGTTTGAAATAACAATAATATGTGCTGCATTCGAGAATTTTCAATGGCAAAGCTATTCATAAACTCAGGGTTAGGATTTTAACACAAAATTTCAATTTCTCTTGTAGACGTCAAAAATAACAAAAAAAAAACATTTTTAACAAGCAAGGAAAGTATAAGGCGGTTTGGAGAAAATTTTTCACACTTGGTAGAATTCTTCATGTTTTGGTAGATTTTGCAAATGATTCCTCTCCAACTAAGAGGTACTTCACAATTTTTCTATAGAAATAAAACTTTAGCAAAATTTTCAATAGAAATACAATTTTGACAATTTTTTCTATAGAAATAAATTTTTCCAAAACTTTCCATAGAAATAAAATTTTTCCAAAATTTTCTATAGAAATTAAATTTTATTTCTATAGAAAATCTTGTTTCTCCACGAATACAATTTTGACAAAATTTTCTATAGAAATAAAATGTTGACAAAATTTTTTATAAAAATAAAATGTTGGCAAAATATTCTATAGAAATAAAATTTTGACAAAATGTTCTAAAGTAATAAAATTGTGACAAAATTTTGTATAGAAATAAAATTGTGACAAAATTTTCTATAGGAATAAAATTTTGACAAAATTTTCTATAGAGAAAAAATTGACAAAAATGTCTATAGAAAAAAATTGACAAAATTTTCTAAGAAATAAAATTTTGCAAAATAAGATTTGTTGGTAAATTTTTTGCCAAATTTTGGTAGATCATTGGGCTCGAGTGCAACCGTGCCTGGAACGAACACATTGTTGTATGTATTAGAGTTATAGGTAATATTGAGACATTTTGAAATGTTTTATGCTTAGGAAAGGTGATTTTATAAGGATATGGGCAAGATCTCACCAAGATTGTAATTTGTGGGACAATTTCTGTAAAAGGTATGCCATTATTATGTGCAGGACATGAATAATATATATATATATATATATATATATATATATATATATATATATATATATATATATATATATATATATATATATATATATATATATATATATATATATATATATATATATATATATATATATATATATATATATATATATATATATATATATATATATATATATATATAACAAGTATAAACGGCCGTAAGTTCGGCCAGGCCGAAGCTTATGTACCCTCCACCATGGATTGCGTAGAAACTTCTACTGAAGCCGATGGCAAGGTATCTTAAAACTTCCTAACACCGTAATATATACCACATAGTCCATACGTGGTATATATTAACCCTCCGTCATACACATGTTTTGATAGTCACATTCGTATCACAAGGAAAATATGCTATTTTGTTGATATTATTACATTATTACTGTCGTATTTTCCGTCCTGATTTTTTCACACATCGATAGTAAATAAAATTTTTCGATGGTACCAGAAGTTTTAAGTCCCTAGCTATATTATAAATGTATTTTAATTACAATTAGAATCGAAAAAGGTCTGGCCAGACTCATGTGTCTGTCCGAGGGTTAAACTAAAAAAGACTGATTAAATACGTATATAACTAAGTTTAAAGTTTCTATAGAAATAAAATTTTGACAACATTTCCTATTGAGGTAAAATTTTGACAAAATTTTCTTCAGAAATAAAATTTGGAAAAATTTTCTCTAGAAATAAAATGGTGACAAAATTTTCTATAGAAAAAAATTTTGTCAAAATTTTCTATAGAAATAAAATGTTGACAAAATTTTCTATAGAAATAAAATTTTGACAACATTTTCTATAGAAATAAAATTTTGACAATGTTTTCTATAAAAATAAAATTTTGGTAGATTATTTTTGGCTCGAGTGGCAACCATGATTATGAACCGATATGGACCAATTTTTGTGTGATTGGGGATCGGCTATATATAACTATAGACCGATATGGACCAATTTTGACATGGTTATTAGCGGCCCTATACTAACATCACGTTGCAAATTTCAACCGGATCGGATGAATTTTGCTCCTCCAAGAGGCTCCGGAGATCAAATCTGGGGAACGGTTTATATGGGGGCTATATATAATTATAGACCGATATGGACCAATTCTTGCGCGTTTGTTAGAGACCACATTCTAACACCATGTTCCAAATTTCAACCGAATCGGATGAATTTTGCTCCTCCAAGAGGCTCCGGAGGACAAATCTGGGGATGGATTTATATGGGAGCTATATATAATTATGGACCGATATGGACTAATTCTTGCATGGTTGTTAGAGACCATATACTAACACCACGTACCAAATTTCAACGGGATCGGATGAATTTTGCTCCTCTAAGAGGCTCCGGAGGTCAAATCTGGGGATCGGTTTATATGGGGGCTATATATAATTATGGACCGATGTGGACCAATTTTTGCATGGTTATTAGAGACCATATACTAACACCATATACCAAATTTCAGCCAGATCGGATGAAATTTACTTCTCTTAGAGCAATCCCAAGCCAAATTTGGGGGTCCGTTTAAATGGGGGCTATACGTAAAAGTGGACCGATATGGACCAATTTTTGCATGGTTGTTAGAGACCATATACTAACATCATGTACCAAATTTCAGCCGGATCGGATGAAATTTGCTTCTTTTAGAGCAATCGCAAGCCAAATTTGGGGGTCCGTTTATATGGGGGCTATACGTAAATTTGGACCCATATGGACCAACTTTTGCATGGTTGTTAGAGACCATATACTAACACCATCTACCAAATTTCATCCGGATCAAATGAAATTTGCTTCTTTTAGAGCAATCGCAATCCAAATTTGGGGGTCCGTTTATATGGGGGCTATACGTAAAAGTTGCATGGTTGTTAGAGACCATATACTAACATCATGTACCCATTTTCAATACCATCCGACCTACATCAATAACAACTACTTGTGCCAAGTTTCAAGTCGATAGCTTGTTTCGTTCGGAAGTTAGCGTGATTTCAACAGACGGACAGACGGACGGACGGACGGACATGCTCAGATCGAATTTCACCACGACCCAGAATATATATACTTTATGGGGTCTTAGAGCAATATTTCGATGTGTTACAAACGGAATGACAAAGTTAATATACCCCCATCCTATGGTGGAGGGTATAAAAATAAAATCTACTTTCTGAGTAAAATATGAAGTCAATTGGAATTAAATTCCCGTAGGAAATTGATGTAAAATATGCGATTTTCTACCATATTTTCGCAAGTCAAGAGTATATATAAAAAGGGTGATTTGTTAAGAGCTTGATAACTTTTTTTTTAAAAAAACGCATAAAATTTGCAAAATCTCATCGGTTCTTTATTTGAAACGTTAGATTGGTCCATGACATTTACTTTTTGAAGATAATTTCATTTAAATATTGACCGCGGCTGCGTCTTAGGTGGTCCATTCGGAAAGTCCAATTTTGGGCAACTTTTTCGAGCATTTCGGCCGGAATAGCCCGAATTTCTTCGGAAATGTTGTCTTCCAAAGCTGGAATAGTTGCTGGCTTATTTCTGTAGACTTTAGACTTGACGTAGCCCCACAAAAAATAGTCTAAAGGCGTCAAATCGCATGATCGTGGTGGCCAACTTACCGGTCCATTTCTTGAGATGAATTGTTCTCCGAAGTTTTCCCTCAAAATGGCCATAGAATCGCGAGCTGTGTGGCATGTAGCGCCATCTTGTTGAAACCACATGTCAACCAAGTTCAGTTCTTCCATTTTTGGCAACAAAAAGTTTGTTAGCATCGAACGATAGCGATCGCCATTCACCGTAACGTTGCGTCCAACAGCATCTTTCAAAAAATACGGTCCAATGATTCCACCAGCGTACAAACCACACCAAACAGTGCATTTTTCGGGATGCATGGGCAGTTCTTGAACGGCTTCTGGTTGCTCTTCACTCCAAATGCGGCAATTTTGCTTATTTACGTAGCCATTCAACCAGAAATGAGCCTCATCGCTGAACAAAATTTGTCGATAAACACATTTCGAACCGAACACTGATTTTGGTAATAAAATTCAATGATTTGCAAGCGTTGCTCGTTAGTAAGTCTTCATGATAAAATGTCAAAGCATACTGAGCATCTTTCTCTTTGACACCATGTCTGAAATCCCACGTGATCTGTCAAATACTAATGCATGAAAATCCTAACCTCAAAAGAATCACCCTTTATATGAAAGTTTTTCTAAATCTGAACTAGTTTCAATCAAATTTGGCACACATTACTAAAATGTTAATTCTAATCTCCGTGTGAAATTTCTAGTAGTTCGGAATGAAACGTTCCTCCAGCGGTCATATGAATCTAATTCTGGCGAACGATATATGTATATTGGAGCTATATCTACATCTGAACCGACTTCAAACAAAGTTGACGTACGAGGGCGGTTCGGGAACTTCTTAGCCTATCAATGAAAGAGAATAGTTAGTTTTTCAAAAATATTTTTATTTTTCAATATAATCTCCGGAAGCTTCAATACAATTAGTCCAACGCTTTCTAGCAATTCTATCCCTTGATTAAAATAGTTTTCCTCAAGGTCTTCAAAATAGTGGTTTACAACTGTAATTGCATCTTCACTTGAGGTAAAACGCTTGCCAGCAAGGAATTTTTTTTTAGATTTGGGAACAAGTAAAAGTCACTGGGGCTAAATCAGGAGAATAAGGTGGGTGGTTAAGCAACTCGTACTATAATTCGTTGATTTTAGCCATTGTTAAAATACTCTTGTGCGCTGGTGCGTTGTCTTGATGGAAAATTATTTTTTTTTTGTGTGTTGTAAGCCAGGACGTTTTTCTCGAATTTGTACAAGGTTGCAATAGTACTCTGAATTTATTGTTTTACCCTTTTGCAGATAGTC